>NW_009227527.1:64669-114773 GCF_000690835.1 Fulmarus glacialis | reverse complement strand
CACCACTGACCGACCGATGCCCAGCCAGTTGCCGAGCAGCAGCCCCCCCTGCCAACCTTCCTCCTAGTTTTATTGCTGAGCATGACATCATATGGTGTGGAATACCCCTTTGGTCAGTTGGGGTCAGCTGTCCCAGCCGTGTCCCCTCCCAACGTCTTGTGGCCCCCCAGCCTCCGGCGGGGGGGCAAGCAGCAAAGGCCTTGACTCTGTGTAAGCACTGCTCCGCAATAGTTAAAACATCCGTGTATTATCAACACTGTTTCCAGCACAAATCCAAAACATAGCCCCATACTAGCTACTATGAAGAAAATTAACTTTATCCCAGCCAAAACCAGCACAAAGGGATAAACAGCCACCGAGTATGACGGGTCTCAAATGTCACCAGAAGGGATGGTTTCCTTGGAGAGCAGCAGATGAGCAATGGCCTCTGATGAGCAGTTGTTTTCTGTAACAAGCTGATGACACGCTCTGGCAGACTGAACTGCTTAGTGGTGTTCTCCAAGGGCAACAAACTCTTTGTTAGCTGAAACAGAGATTTTTCTGAAGAGCAACAGAAAATTCAACACTTAAGATGTTGATGGGGTTTGGGTGCGTCTCTCTCAGATGCTCTTTCAAAATGCCCCATCTGGAAATTTAGGCTGTTTCTTAACCAAAGAATCAAAAATGATACCGAGCTATTGTCAAGGGCGAGACAGCGTAAATGCCGATGTGGAGAGGATCTGGATACCAGGTTTTACTGAAGAATCAGTGACATTACAGCTTTTAACCTACTTATTCTTTCTCACACTCACTCACTGACTCCCTCCCTCCCCACCAGCATTTCATTCCCTAGGTCTCCCCTTCCCTGCAGGGAGGTCGCTGCTGGCCTGGGAAGGTTGGGCAGAAAGTCGTGTCGGTTCCTGCTGTGATGTTGCTTCCAGTTACTGGTCTCAGGCACCATTGGCCAAGGTCCCTGGGCATCCCCTGGCATTGATGTCCATGGCTTCCTCATCTCCAGGATCTTCCCCCATTTCCCAGACCTCTCCCCAAGCCAGGATCTTCACCTTCTTCTTTCTGGGCCCCCTTCTTCTTTCTGAGACCACTTCTTCCTTACAGGAATCCATCTCTTGGCACCAGATCTTCTCTCTGGAAACCAAGCTCCCAGTTCCTCCAGTCTAAATAGTGTATGTGCATAAGAACAGCGCATGATCAGCCTCCTAACTAGTGGGTTGGTCTCCTGTCTTTTTATTAATTGGAGGATTTGGGATGATTCACTTTTGTTTAGTCAAAATGTTACCAGACTTTCCAAGCAGCCCATACTGGTTGCAGCTTGCAAGTAGCAGGCTCCTGTCTGAGAGTTCAGGAGTTCAGTTTCAGACATTCACCCATGCACACACACAGAGTTATCTGCTGTCTGTTCACGTTCACAATTTCAGCTACTTTTTGCCTATGACAGCTCCTAAATCTGAATATGTGTATTGACCCAGCTCTCTGTTAGTGAGATCCAGCTACGTCCCAGTGCCTTCCGACACATTGATCTGCTTTTTTTTTTTTCTCTCCTCCCCTCCAAATCATGCCTTCAGTGAATTCCCACCAACAGCTTCTGTTGCACTGGGAATCATTTTGCTAAAAACAAGGTTATCTGATGGATTTTGCTGGACTTTTATTATAGGTTATACCATTGTACAGGCCAGCTACCAAGCCTATTGCTACCCCTATGGGTTTCCTTATCTCTAATAGTGGTAACACAATTATGGTCAACATTAATTAAGGTTTTTGGACAAGAAACCACATAGTCATGCTGGTGCAAACCACATGTGTAGATGAGAAAAGCTATGGCTTGAGTTGGCTTGGCTTGTTCCTACTTGAATCCAGGGTGAATTCAGATAATGCAAATACTTTCTAACCATGGACAGTTTATGAGTGATGCATTGAATTATTCCTGTTGTTAGACAAAATCTTAGAAAGCAGGTTTTTGGCATTTTTGATTTAATGATTTAAATATTTAGAAATAAAGCAAAATGTTGGCTTAATGTCCATATTTTTTTGCTCCCCTGATTGACCCCCAGGCAGGTAATACTCTTTTTGCATTGCTAAGCTGCAGAAACTTCTGTACAATCATTTGACAAAAGTTTTTCTTATTCATTTAAACAATAATTGATGCCACGTGGAAGTGTACTTGTAGGTGTGCTTTAGGGCAGCACTGCTCTGTGGCAAGTACTAAATTCTCTCAGGTTGTAACAATGAAGACTGAGACTGCCTCTTTGAGCAGATGACAGTAGTAAACAAAAGTGTTTTTCTGCCCAATTTGTGTGATTTCACTGAAATCAGTAACTGTTTCTGGAAAAAAGAAATTTTTAAAAACTTGCACTTGGGTTGAAAGGTTTCATTTGAATGTTTTTCCACATTTACCATTTCATTTTTTGTTTTCAAAACTGCTGTGGAAAAGAAACTGAAACACTTCATTATAAAATGTGATTGTAAAATTCTGTAAAGAAGCAACACATTGTGACTAACTGTAAAAATAACTTCCCTGAAAACAGATCCCACCAAACTCGTATAACTGCCCAGTTACTCATGGTGGTTCCCTGAATCATCTTTAGTCTGAGCAAATCATGCTGTCACTTACACCTGTAGCTTCTGATGAAGTCCTCCTCAGCTACGTGTGATCCAAGGAAAGAAATGGCTTTGGAGCAGAAGCCTGTGTGCGGCCAGATCCTGACCATGCACTAGATTTTAGGTGGAAACACGTGTAGTTATCTTCTGTTGCTCCACTTTCCAGCTCCATCACTAGCTGCTGTGAAATGGGCAGAAGAGGGAGGGAGAGGCATCGTGGCCACGGTAAGTCACACGTCAGCGTTTCGTGTGCGAGGCCCGTCGCTGCAGGCGCTGCCAGTCAGCCCGTGCTAACAAAGACCAGCGACAACGCCGAGAGGTTGCGCTGATGAGGGAGCGTTTTTGCTATAGGAGGAAAGAGCCAAAAACCTCAGTAAGTTTGAAACGGCAGAAGGCCAGAGAGCAACTGGTTATTTACATATCAGGGTTTTTTTTTAATGAAACCTTTTATAGTCCTAATTGATTGTCCTAATCTTCTGGCACATAGCAGCCTCTCGTTTCAAGCCATTGATGATGGAGCTCTGTAAGCAACAGGCAATGTTAAAAATCCATTAGCAAACCAGAGAGGATATTAAATCCCTTTGCTGAGGGCAGACTGTTCTTCTGTTCTGTAGCTCTTTTCCCACATTTTCAGCAAGCCCAGAGCCCTGCTCTTCATTTCGCAGCATAGTTTTTGTTCAGATATTGTTTTTCTATTTTCCAACTCCTCTATAATGATACAAGGCCCTTGAAGGATCAAGTTTTCAGGACATATAAGTGGCCCTACAAAATTCAACTGCTTTTTCAAAGCGTCTCAAAACACACAAAAAAGGCTGTAACTGGATGGCTTTTCATTTCAACACATGTAAGAACACAGGTACAAATAACCTGAGCCTGCCAGTATGGAGATCTTGTTTGGAATCTGACTTTCATCATCTTCATCTCAAGAGGAGTTACTGAACACACTATGTTTACTAATATTACTGAGACCAAGATCAGCCATTGATCTCCGTTTGTCCTCCTTTGGGACACCACATCAGGTTTAATTTCTCCATGTTCCCTTGTCCTGTTCAGCTCTGGTACCATCATCATCTCTGGAGCAGTTCAGCATCACCTCCCATAGGCAAGTCTATGCCTATCTTCTTTGAGCTATTTTCCTTCTCAGAAAAGCAACCTGGTGCAAAGATTTACAAGCACAGGCTCAGCAGTCTAGAAAATTGACTAGAAAATTGTCTAGAAAAGTAGGTATTGAGATATCAGTGTCAGTTTTTTTAGAGCAAAGAACGTTAGATGTGATTTATCGTGTTTGGTTTTTAGAGGACTGGGACTTTTTCTTTCAATAATAGTTAGCTGTTAGTTTATTTATCGTGGTGTTCCAGCATCTTAATTAACATTTAGATGATCAAAAACCTGAGATGATATTTTAAGAAGTACGGAGGTGGATATTTCCTTTCAGGGACAGACATTTATAGCAAAGCTGCTGAATATGTGAAAAGTGCATTGCAAAAAAACCTCTTGTGGCCAAATTTTTCAGCACAGGGCAGTGAGTTTCATCCTCTTCTGATCACCATCGAGAATGAGAATCACTTTTGCACCAAAAGACAGGAAAGGCCTATTTGCTTTTTAAGTAAGTCTCATTGTTCCTGAACCCAGAATAAAAGGTCTGGCAGCACTGGAAGTTCTTTGTCAAGGAGTTATAGAGTTGATTTGCAAGAGAAATAAAGGCATTTACACTTGCTGATATGTATGATTTAAATCTACGAAGTTAGAAAGGACTTTATTTTAGCAGGGATATTTTTCTTCTCTGTAACAGCCTTGAAGAAAAACCTGCCTATTACTGCCTCAGTTTTTTCTCAGCATGTCATTTCTAAAGCAAACTATGTCACTAGGAAGTCAGTTCTAATTTTATGCACTGTTTTGTAGCCTGCCTACATGCAAGGCAACTTCTCTTGCTATTTAAATATTGGAAACTGTTATAGGGAAATTGGGTGGGGTAGGCACTCAAACAAACCCCCACCTCTCAGTGACATATAATCTAAAATTTATTAATTTGGCAGGACAGGTACCATGGTTGGATATCAAGTCCTATTCTACAGAACATAAATATGCAAGTCCCAACTTCTCCCCGCTGGTTTAGACTGACACAAGGTGGACTCAAGGGAACGGGACACTCCAACCAGTAAAGGTGTCAGGTCCAGAGCTGGCAGGTTGGTCCCAAATGGAGGGGTTCCTCTTCTAGCTCCCACATGTTGTTGGATGTCCCTGTACAGTGTATCCCTCTTCCAAGGAGCTGCTGATTTAACCTACCCACAACTCTGCACATTTTGAACTGGCAGATTTAACTGTAAAAAAAGAAACCAACATAAAGAAAACCCCTTACTAAAGAGTAAAACCTTTGAAGTCAATCCCATGCTGCCATTATTCATGAAAAATTGCTTAAATAAGATTTTTGCCTAGTTCTCTCTGTGTGTTTTGAACTTTTTCATCCTACGCGTCTGTTATTCATGCATAGAGTGCCTTTGCCACAGTGTTCAAATGAGTGTAGACTATCTAGTCAGGTCAAAAGAGAAGGGTATCTGTAAAGTGCAATTTCATCTCCTTAAAAAAGGAAAATTGATCCTTTTGAATCATCAAAATGACAATGCCAAGAGCTGCCATAATACATTTATCTGTGGGCCAGTTAGGAACAATACACAGCAGACCACAAAATTATTATGTCCTCTTTTTATTACTTTTTTGAACAGTCCATTCAGACCTGTATTTAGCAGTGGAAAGTGCAATGGGAGAATTGCTAATAGTGCTGGTAATTTTGGGTGAGGTGAATATTTGTGTATCAGTCAACGCGCCTGGCAACCCTGCGTCCATCAACTTGAATTATCAGTCAGGCAACAGACAGCAATGACTTCCAGTGGTCGGCCATCTAGGGTGGCTGGGGAAATCTGGGTTCAGGCTTTGATCTATAGCTTGCCTGATGACCAGCTGAGGATCTGCACCTCTGTCCTCTCCATGATGTCAGTTGGGGCAGGTGATGGAGTCTCAGCGTTAGTTAAGAAAAAGAAGCAGGAGGGTACCAGCTATTAGGGCAGAGAAAGGGGGCAATTCCTAAGGTGGCGGGAGGCACCTGGGAAGGCTGAAGGCCAAGGAAGGACAAGCAAAGGGATGCCCAGCTCATCCTTACAAACCTAATGATTTGGGGGAATTAGGCTCACGATTTTTAACTTTAAAAGTGTGGAAGTCCTGCGTAGAAAATGCCGTGCTCTGACCTACCCACAGCTCTCGACTGAGGCAGAGCAGGGGAAGGAGGAGGGCGAGCGCTTGTCCAGCAGCAGCCAGCTGCGGGGGCATGAAGTAGCCATAGAGGAGTTTTTAAAAATAGTCTCCCTTTCAGCATCAGAGCTTTTACGCAAAAACAATTAATTAAAAATGAAGAAGGGGGCGGGAGAGGAGGTTGCGCACAAGCTTAGAGATGACTGCAGGGGCACCAGTGCCATTTCAGGGACTTTTCTTTCTCCTTCTAAGGTGACATCCTAAACCCTTCACTGCTACAATACTGGCCCAGCTTGCTTAAAATTCTCCATTTCCCATAAATTCTGGCATGGAGACAGCTTTCTGGTGACAATTGCAAATGCGCTTGGGGAGAAAGGGGCAAGGCGCTCATTATTTTTATCAGCCTCCCACGGCAGAAGTTGAAGTTCTATGGAAAATGTGTAATTTTAAATGTATTTATTTGTGAAAGTTTTAAATCAAAACAGTTTCTGACTGGCATGTTCCTCTCAGCTGGAATGATAAAAAATAGTTGTTGGGTCTTAGCTGGATTAGCTGGAAGTGACAGTCTCTCTGTGTCTCTTCCCCTGCTTGTTTCTCTCTTTTGTAGACCTGAATCTTTTTACCCTCTCCTTTTTTTTTCCCCACTTTAGCATAAGTGCCTAATATAGTTATCTTTATACAGTCAGTATAACGTCATGTTGTTACCAACACTTGCAGTTTTCTTTCAAATTTCTCCAGGCTGTAAGGCTCGTTCTCCCTCTCTAGCGATTAATCTTATGTTGAGTCTTGAAACAACAGGCAAAAAGCATCAGCCAACAGTGCTACAGCCATAGCTGTGCTGGCCAAGAGGATGATAAAAGTTCCCTTCACATGTGTGTGACAAACACAATTCTCATTTGCATTCCTTAGGATAAATGTCACTTTCCTGAAATGTAGAGTAGTTACTATATTACTTTTATAGAAGAGACTGAAGAAAATAAAATAAAATAAAATAAAATAAAGACTTGCAATCAAATTCTGCCCTGTCTCCTCTGTCTCTCTCTGCTTCCAAACCTTTCCATTCACCTATAGTGAGGTGTTCTGTTTCCATTTAGGCTTCCTCCAAAAAAGGCTTAGATTTACAAAAGTGATGCAGTGTGTCCTTTTGGTAGTATTTAAGGTCAGATTATCAGAACAGTTTAAGATTCAATTTTCCATGGCTGTTCTGGAAAACCTAGCCACTGGTTTAGGTATTCAAATGAGAGCTGACCCAGTCATAGAGTATTTCTAGCAAGACATTATTAAATATGACCTACTTCTCAAAACAATACGTCCTTCCAGTGCCGGGTGTCTGGATGCATTAGCTGGTATCTGAAGAAAATCTTTGTGGCAGAACCTTATTTGTAAGTTTATTTAAGAGCTACTCAGGTATCCTGACAAGAAATTTCCTCATTTGCTTCCAGTGAAACACTGTTTCTTTTGTCAGTTTTGTTTTTTTCATTTGCAAAGGGAATAAGCCTTTACAGACTGTGAGATAATTAATAGATACATTAACACATAGCACACAGAGGACATATGTGCAAATGTATGTGTGAGTGGTTTTTTCCTATATGAATTTCATGACTACATTGACAGTTATGTTTACAGGCACTATGAGTCAGCTAAGCATGTCCAGTATTTTCCATTCTAAACCCCCAGTTTTAGCAGCTTGCAATTTTTACAACTTAAACGCCAGCATCTGGGCCAAATAGTGCCGTATTAGTGACACCTCTGATGGTTTTACCCATTAGTCCCTCAAAGGGGAGCCATCCCATCCAAGTTTTCGCAAACATGCTGATATTGCAAGGCACAAAGAGACAAAGACAGTGAGCCCGTAGGAAAGCCCATGAGGCTATTAATCACCTTGTATTTGGAATTAGGCTAATATGGTACTCAAGAGATGATGCTTAAGGACACACACTGACGGATGAAAGTAAATAAGAAGTATTGAATAGAACTGCCCATTCATTGAATGCTGTCTACCCTGTTCAGTGAATGAAGTAATGTGCCTTAATAAAAGTAGTGACAATCACATCCCTAGATTGCAGTCAAAAAGTGACTGAGCAGAACCTTTGTTCTAGCATGCTCAGCATCTAACAGTTTGATTAAGTAACCTTAGTAAGGGTCTTTGGAGAAGAGGGTGGGAGGGATGATTTCTTTTTGAAGGTAATAACAGAGAGTCCATCAAAACTGTTAGTCTACTCCCTCTTTGAATGAAAACTAGAGAAAAAAGCAGTTAGGGTACTCCAAGTTTAACTTAATTGCTAAGCCTTTAGTTGCTCTATTTCTGATCCACCACAAATTGAAATGGTTCCAGGTGGGCCAAGGTATTTCAGTGAGTACTTTATACGGTAGCTTCCAGCTGTGCTTTAAGGTTCACACAGGGAATATTTGCTAATGGGAATAAATGGTAGGCTGCAATCAGGCTGTCAGCTATTTAGGGGGGCAGAAAGCAAACAAGAGAGTGATGTTCAGGCTTGCAGGTCATCAGTGTATGTTCAGCAGAAGTCCCTGAGGGGACTGTTCTAGTATCCCAGACTTCACTACTTCTGCAGGAACACTGCCCCTTCCAGACACTGCTGTGGCCATCTCAAATGTGAACTCTCTCCTTACTCTTCCCCTTCCCCATGCTTTAATCTACAGAAAGATTAACCCAGTGGGAATAAGCACACCACAGAGAGGCTTTCAACTTCAAACAAGCCCTGGTACACTGTGGCAGATAAGTGAAATGATACAAATTCCCCTCAAATAGTCTGCCCCATTGTGGTGCTGTTGTTATTGCTATTATTATTATTATTATTATTGTCATCATCATAATTTTTTACTTTTAGTCACTAATACCACTTATTTTCTACTATTTAATATATGTTCAGACCAAATTCCTAGCTTTCTCATGCTTTCTGGGGGAATTCATTGGCAAATAATGTTTCAACACATTGCTATACCCTGTGCCACTGCTTCAGGCATAATGAAATACCTCTCTTACACTGGCATGACTGTAGGACTCTCACCGTACTCACTCAGCTTTACATAACTTGTTTGCAAGATCCATGCTCTGCCTGCTTTTTCCCCATTTCAAACTACCAAGATGCCTTCCGAAACCAGCCCCATTCAGGCAACTGCAAAGTCAACAAGCTTGTTTACATGGGAGGCCAAAAACTGATGCAATGGGTCAAACCCTGGTCTCATTTACACCTATACTGAATGTGGATCTGTTCTTCTCCATACTGTGCGCTGTGGCTGTGCCTCAGTTCTGAATCTCAGGAACTTTTGGGTCAGATATGTTGCCAATATGCAGTTGTCTAATCTCTGGCACGCAGTTTTGAAATAGCTTAGCCATGATTCTCTGAGGAAGTTTGATTCGGTGTGATGGAGATCAGAAACTGAAGAAGAAAGAATTATCCTGGGGAAAAACCAAAATGTATCTTGTAGAAATGCAGGGAGATACATGCAAATTATTTCCAAGCTGCCTAGTCCCACAGTAAACCAAGTAGTCAGAAATTACAATGAATTAAAGATTTAAAGCTTTTGGTAGTTATAGGAAATTTCGTTTTGATTTACAAAGACTTCTTGTAGACTCAAGTGTGTGACTGAAATACTTTTCCTCTCTTTGAAGCCCTACTTACCTACCCACAGGTAACAAATGGCGTTCAGTAATAGAAATATAGTGTTGTTCTTTTGTAATTTATTGTCTTACTCATTTTCACATGACCACAGATTTCTGTTTTGAAGAAGTTGGGTTTTGATTTTTGAAAGTAGCACAGATACTTTGCATTCATTTTCCACGTCATTTGGATGCGCAGTTATATTGACAAATGTGTGTCTTCTGTGGTGACATGGTTATAACATGTAAGGAGCAATAGCCACCGTGTAATGTTAATTGCGTAAGACAGCCAGCAGAAAGGACTGTGAGACTGTCTGCCTTTTCAGCTGAATCTCAGGAGTAACTTGGTAAAGCAGGTAAGAGTTGTGCCAGTACAGACCAGCGTGAGAGGAGAATTAGACCCACTGCAAGCACAGACGCTAAATATGTGTTGTATAGGCAAAGCATGATGTCATTTTCCTTTTTTTCATTACACCCTATCAATATAATAAAAAAATGTGGAGGAAGTCCTGTTTTCTCCCTGTGTCAATTGTTGACCATCAGGAAGGGTGATTCAGCATTTCATCATCAGTAATAAAAGCACGAAGTCGCAGAAGTCAATATCGGTTTGGGCATGTGTTATTGAAAAGAAACTATAACTGAAAAAATCCTCACAGCACAGTAATCCAAGTGCAACCACGCAGAAAAAAACCCCAAAAAACAGGGATGTGTTCTTCTAGTAAATCCTGTGTTTACTAGGAAAAAAGACCCCAGGAACGAGGCTAGACGTCTGCACGTACCCAAGCAGTGAGGCGCCGTGCATTGGCCTCAGCCAAGAGGGGCCGGGCAGGCAACAAGCGGGGAGCAGGCGCTGACCCCACTCCATGGGAGTCCATGGGGTGCACCCCACACTCCACCCCATTCACTCCCCATCTCTCCAGCAGTCCCAGTAGGAAGGCGGGGAGGATGTCAGTTCCCTGTTCTACAAGAAGCGCACAAGTGAAACGTCTGAGCCTGGCTCTCTGCAACCAGCCCCAGCTCCTCCAGCCTGCCTCTGTCTGGCTTGAAAGTGGCCACTTCAGGAACCCCTTCCCCTGAAAGCAGTCCTGTCAAGGCTCGGATTTTGTCACCAACTTGATGAGCCCTTGCCTAAAGTGCTTCTTTCAGATGTAGCATTTCACTGAATGAAGTCAGCAGCATGTACATGGAGTTAACTACTCAAATAACTGAGAGCTACATGAGTACTTTCAGATGCAGTATCCTTCTGACTAATACTCCTATCATGTCTGACTAATGAGGGCCGGTTAAAATGTCAAAAGTTTTGGGGGGGTTTTTTGATACCTTGTTTCTTACTCACTCTCACAGTAGATGGTAATGAACTGACATGTTGTTTACTCATTCCATTTGTACAGTCCTAAGCGGATAAAAGAGTTGCTGCAGCTTCACTGCTTCTGGGTAGTTTAGGAAGTCTTACAGGTGTATGAATAAGATTGACTGTTCCTGCCTGGAAGCAGACAGACTCAGCTCTGTCATTTAAGAGTAGGTCCACCTTGAAGCTAATGCAGATCTACTGTGTCCAAGTGGGAGAAGTCTGCTTCTGTAAAGCAAAATTTCTCCTGGAGCTCCCCTACCTGCGGCACTGAACTTTTCCACTGTCAGTGAAGAAGAGCAAGGTCAGACTCATGGCATCCTCACTGCCCCACTCAGGGATGTGCAAGGAGCCCTTTCTGCACCCTCTGAGCACTGGCCCAGGGAGGTGAGAGCAGCAGTCCCTAGGTGCATGGGTGGGCAAAAGTAAGAGAACTGGCTTAGCCCTCTCACACACCCCTGGAGCTACCTCTTACCCACAAAACCTGGCCCTCCACTGATTGCCTGGGTCCCCAGGGCAGCTCCAGAGCTTGGGTGCTCCTTCAGTGGCTCCCTCAGCCATGCATGGCTGTCATGCCAAGCCCTTTCACAATAGCAAAGGGATTTTGCTTGATGGTCATGAGGCAGAGACTTCGTTGATAAGACTATCATACAACAGAGCATGATCCAATATGTATCTAAAGGCAGCGATAGCCTAGGAAAGAGCCTGGGGAAATTTGGAGAAATGCCTAAAATGGAGAGGCTGTAAAGAAAATGAATGTATAAATGTATATTAAAAAAAATAGGCAAGGCAAAGAATGTTGTCAATATTTACTCTACTGCAACTGGCCTCCCCGTCAGTTCTTTCAGGTCATTTGTTAAATGCATGGAAACTATCGATTTTGTCTAATTAAAACATTTCCATGCATTTCGCAGGGACAAACGCTAAGCACGGACTGCGCTGCAAGGCTTGTAAGATGAGCATCCACCACAAGTGTGTAGACAGTATTGGACAACAGCGTTGCATGGGCAAGCTGGTAAGTGAGCAGCTCAGGGTAGCAAGTGTAGTGGGAGGCACCAGCTTGTGCTGGAGCCACTTGCTTTGTATGCCTGAGCCCCTGGCTGGCATTTAGATGGTGCATTAACAGAACTGACACCAGGTCACTTTACTGAGGTGGGAAAACTAAAGCCAAGTGGTGCCCTGTTATCAATTTGGGCAATTGTTGGTACTCAAAAACCTAAACAAGAATGAAACACAAATCTAGTCTGCATTGTGGATGTGAAAATACAGTTACATAATCCAAATTTAGCTAAATAACAGAATTAATTGCCTTGATTTAAACTGTGCTTGCTGTAGTGTAAATCTCTCAAGGAACACTATAAATTAGTCAAAATATTTCAATGGAGCTTAACAAACGAAAAATCCTTCAAATTATGTTTTATTGGTTTTTTCACCGTTAGGGCTTGAAGAAAAACCATAATTCATCTTAAAAAGAAAACCAAAGGATACTTCACAGTGAGACATTACAGAGTTTGAAGCAGTCTCTCAGTAGGAGAGGCTGGGCGGAGACCTGCCCCTGTATGGACACAGCACCTTAGTGCCCGGGTCACCTTCTGAGCAGCAAATTCTCATTATTGGCAAAGGCAGGACACTACGTTTGAGGCGATTCTAACCCAACTTGGTGTCTTTCAGAGGAATATGGTTCTTTTGGTTACTCCTAGAAAAAGAACTTGGAAAAATGACCATTTGGAATATGAAAATGGAATATTCATGTTTCAGACGTTCTCAGATTAGTTGCAACCTGAAAGCACCTGAGACAAATACGAGCTACACACAAACAGTTTCACTGTGTTAAATGATGAAAAAAATGCAAGCGTTGACTTCAAAAGGGCTAGAAAACCCACCTGTCCCTGGAAAGATCTTTTCTTTCCAAAAGTATTCAGTGAATGCTGTTGCTGTTTATAAACCTGAGGAAAATCTTTATGCATTTAAACCATAATCGTAGCCATATAGGAAGTAGGTCTGTGAAGAGCTGAATGACCTCATTGCAAGCCTTGGACAAGCCAAACATTAAATCATGTGAATTGTTTCACGCATTCCTTGATTCCAGCCTCAGCTCTTGTGGTCACTATTTTTAAAAAGCAGAAAAGTAGATGCCAAATTTACAGCAGGAAGTTGTCCAGCGAAGTCATGGGAGTTTTATGAGCTCATGTTGTGTCTGGATCTAGTTTGTTTGGGGGCAAACTGAGGCTGGGGAATCTGGAATTTATTCCTCTAAGAAACCAAATTTATCAATCCCCTCATTCCTTCTCAATCTATACTGCAGCTCATTAGCAAAAGAAGCAGTTGCCTATCATTTTTTGGTGTATACTGAACATAGGACACAGAAAATATGCACATCCCCACGAGGCTTTCACACTTCTCACTGTGACTGGAAGATCTCACAGCCTGCAAAGATTAGACATCTGAGAGACCGTTTGTGAATCTCTGGTATCTTGAAGGGTATTTCCAAAGACTTAGATGTTAGCACCTTCATTTTGGGTACTCATCTGGTGACGACTTGGGGAGCTCTTTGACCTTACAAGACAAAAAAGCAGTGGAAGCTGCAGTCAGTCAGCATCAAACCTTAGAAAAACCTATAGAAAGGCTCTAAATTCCTTGGGTTTCACAAGTGCATATATGGGAACATGAGGATTTGGAGTTAGGGTAGGGAAGAATAGTCGCATGTTTAGCAAATGCAAAACAATGCAAATTCACATTACATAAGAAGAAAGGGAGAGGGAAACTTCCCAGAACCTCTAATGATTCAGCACTTCTGCTGCCATTAATTAGTGCTGCTTTTATGTAAGACAAAAGAAAAAGGGGGGCTGAAAATGAGTCCCTCCTCCTTCCACATAAATACGGGAAATTGTTTTTTTCCAGGAAAAAAATCAAATAAATCCCTGATCTATAAACCCCACAGTGACTCAAAAACAGGAGGCAAATTTCCAGCCTCACCACACTGTTACACCACTAGCCAAAGAGCTGAGGTTATTTCTACTACGTCAGTCATGGCAGCAATGCACTTCATTTGTTTTTGCTTTCTCTCCCTCCAGCCAAAGGGATTTCGACGGTACTACAGCTCACCACTACTCATTCATGAACAGTTTGGCTGCATCAAAGAAGTGATGCCTATTGGTAGGTTTTGATTGCTTTTCCATTCAGTCTCCCTTTGGCAGTGCTCTGCAACAGCAGCGGCAGACTTCCAGCCGTGGTATTTACCCTCAGCAGCCTTCCAGCTCCTTTCGGTGACTGGATGTCCTTCTGCCATCTCAGGAAAGGACCACTTCAAAGATACAAAGCTGGAAGAGGAGAGGGTGTGTTTATTGTGCGTTTCACTCAAAACCCCTACATATAACCTCTTAGTAATCACCCTGTTTATAATAATAGCTACCTGAGCTCAAGGTAGGAACTTAAAAGGGAGGAAACACTGGAATATTGAGGTGAAGCTCTGAGCTGGGAAGAACCAGATAAAAGACAGAGGGATCAAAACAGCGGGAGGCATTCAAACCACTGGTCTGGCTTTTGAGGGACTTTGCGAGGTTCCTGTCCTTTTTCACCCACACTGCTTACTTTCTTCATATTTTTCCTTATTGGCCATGTCTACACTTTGCCGAGTATTTAAAAGACCAGATTTTGCTCACTGTAATACCAAATTCCTGAAAAGAAACATTTTGAAATGGACAAGTTGAGTTGATTCTGGAGAATACTTCTCCCCACCAGTACTCTGACCAGGCAAGTCTGTCAGGACAAAAAATGAAAGCCAAAACTAGGCAGTCAGTTTAAAATTACTTGTCTGAGGACATTTACTTTGTGGTTTTCAACAACAACAACAACAAAAGTTAATTACGTGGATTTCATCTAAGTTTCTCTTTCTAAAAAACATCCGTCATTTTTGTCAGAAGTAATAGAAACATTTTGAACAAACTCGGGCTAAAAAATGAGCTGTGCTTTGCTCTCATCAAAATTCAAAATCCCATGTATTTTCTCAGTACTTTAGCGAAAATTTTCCTTCTTCTACACAGTGCTACAAATGTACTGTATTGTACGCGTCTACTGCCTTGTACTGCAAGGGAGGCTAAGGTCTAAAAATGCAGTATGTAGAAGAGGATTTGAACCGGATTTGCTCATGCCAATTGAAGACATACATTTCTCTGCCATGGGAGATGACTTTGGGGCCAGCTATGAGGGAGAGCGGGAGTGAGAATTGAACGAACATACGCCACTGGGGGTGGTGGCCTTTCTGGCTACCCCTAGACTGAGCTGAGCAACCTGGAGCACATTCCCAACAGCAGGTACCTACTCACACCTGCCTCCAGACCACATATGGCCCCACAAAGGGGATGTCAGTACCTTCCAAGGAAGATCCAGACCATCCTGTTTATCCAAATAAGACAAGTAGTAGCACTGTGCAGGTAGATGGATAAAGGTGATGGCCTACTCATACCACAAGGATGCTCAGGCACAATGCAGGGTTTTTCCTGACAAGCATCTACTGTTGAGAGCAGTTCAAGAGGTCAGTGGTAGGAACAGGCAGCAAACACGGATTAAAGCCTCCTGGTATTTTGTCTTCCTTACCTCAGTGTAGGCAGCATCAGTGGTGATTAGAGAAGGAGGATGGCAGGTGAAGAGAGACAAGGCAATGGTGGGGACCCGAAGAGCCTGTATGAGAGGAGGATGATCTTTATGGGAGCAGAGAGGCAGCAGAACATTGCTAGCAAAAGCCAGTTCCACTAAGTTCATCACACACTTTTTATCAGAATAGTCTCTCAAATCGTGTCTAAGCATACACCCCAACATGTTGGTAGAGGCAGGTGTTTCTCTAAGTGGAGCAGGAACACGACCAGAAATATCTTCAAGGGACTGATGCATGTTTTGCTCCTTCTATTGCAGCCTGTGGAAATAAGGTTGACCCTGTGTATGAAACTCTCCGCTTTGGAACTTCCTTAGCTCAGAAAACCAAAAAGGGCAGTTCTGGAAGTGGGTCTGACTCTCCCAACAGAAACTCTGTAAGTATCTCGTATCTTTCTTCCATTTTCTTTGTGTAGGAGCAACAGATATTCATTCACAGGAGTTTGTATCAGAGTTCACAAAACTTGTATTTTAACTGTAAAAAAAAAATCTCACTCCCATCTTCCAAAATGAGATCGTTATTTTAAAACCCAAGTTTTAAGTATCTTTTAGATTCTTGAGAAAAAGAGAAGAATACAAATTAAATTAATAACCTTCTTTTATCGGGTTGGAAAAGGAAATTATATTCTTTTGATTTTGCATATCTGTGTAAAAGTGGAACAGAGATATTTAACTGTCATGCTGGAGTAGACGCATACTGCCTCTTGGTGGTGGTGGGCATTTACCCTTCATACAAGTGATAGCGATGGATTGGAGTCCTCAGAGCCTACATTTAAAAGTGCAAGCTCCACAGTACAAGCCCAGCCAAAATTAAGCCACTGCTACTGCAACAAGGCAATGGACTGGCACCTCCACCCCTGCCCAGTGTAGACTCAGGAGGACGGCATCATAGAGTTGGGCTCCTCTTTCCAAAACTCAAATACAGGCAGGTGTGCTCAGCTTACTGTATCCAGACAGGGAGATTTTCACCTTCATGTTAATTCTTGTCATTCACTCTCTCCTATCATAACAGTCACTTCTTCAGGACCATGACAGAAGAGCTGGAGAACAAGGGAAATTATAATTTCCTTAGCCCTGCCTTTGCTAAATCCATACCAGCTCAACAATAACACTGATCAATTTCCTCCTTACAGAAATGGTTATTTCAACAGTATTGGGACCCATGAGATCAGGAGCTCATGCATGATGTCGAAAGAACGTTTCATACCCTCTCACCTCTCATAAACAGGCATTTAAGCCTGTGCTTGAGGCTCTCTTTTTTCCCAAGAAATCCTCCCCACTCCCCGCCCCTTTTTTTTCCCCCCCAAAAAAAATCACACCTGAATACACTGGAGGCTAAAGCTGATCGTCATGTCTAAAAATCAGACCCACATTATCTGACAATCTCTCCTGCACTCACCCCAGAATAAAAATCACCAGGTACAGAGACATGATGAGACTTGGTCTCCAGGCCTCAGAGCAAATACTTACATGTTTAATTTAAAGTTGTGCTCAAATCTGTTTATGTTTGGTACAACATCTCCCTGGCACTTAAACGTATGCTCACTCACATGGCTGAACTGTAACCTCAGGTGCTATAAGTGGCCTCTAAACAGACGTTCATTTGTGTCAGATGGGAAAGAAGACAGACAAATTTAAACAAGAACTAAGTGAAATCTGCAAGGGAGTTATTAGAGGACATGTCCTCTATCCGCCCTTGTTTGTACCTTAAAAGGAATTTGGTAATTTCTAGTCTTGTTTAAAACCCAAAGAGAGACTACCACCTGTCGCATTGTGATTACAGTTCTTTCTTTCAATTATTTAATTTACTTTGAAACAGAAGTTCTACAAATGTAATTATTGCTTTCTAAATCAATAAAGCATTATGTTGAATTATGAATGACAACTCAGGAGTAGAAATCACGAATGCTGTGTCATCTTGCCCTAGGGAGCTGATCATAACTACGTGGGATGTGGGTGTAGAATGAGGAATGCAAGTTCATTATGGGAATTTCTCCAGGGTATTGAGGCTGAGGGAGAATATAACACGTGTCAGCATACAGAAAATAGAAAACATTAGAGAACTGAATAAACAGATGTGTGAAACCATAACTTCTGCCAGTGCAAGCCTGTGGATTGAGACAAGGATAAAAACCAGGGGGGGATAAAAACCGGGGGAGACACAACCCTGATCCAAATGATGAGGCCATGGAGCTTTACATCTGTGATGTGTGTCCCAGGAGCAGGCGCTGACCAGTGACCAGAGCAGGGACGTGACACAGAGCCCTTAGAGCCCAGGTGAAAATGCACCAGAGCATGTGAGCTAGTAGCACATGTGCAGTTAATAACACACAGGGACTAAGGTTTTTCCCCAGTGGTCCTCACTTCCATGCTGCTCTGCTCCTCTCAATGCAGAAGCAGCAATGCAGCTGTGAGGCTCTCGACAGCACTGAGGCTTTGCGGCTGGGCCCTGCCCCAGCCCCAGGAGCTGGGGAGTTCTTCAAGGTTCTGCCATGTGATGAAAACAAGGTCACCAGGGACATGGTGACACCTGGGATCCTACTGCACCTCGCAGGTGGTGTCCAAGCTGTCAAAGGGATTGCTCTGGGTCATAGCTGCTCCTGCTAAGGTAGTTAAAAGCAAAGGCAACTAGCCTAGGAGCCGTGCCCTGCCTCTACAGCCATGAAGCTTCCAGGATTGCAGTTCATGTCTCTGCACAGAGTAGCAATAACCCTCTTGCTCTGGACTAGCCAAGATATTTTTAACATGACTGAGCAGTGTGGACGGCCCACTGTGATTTTTCAGCCTGGATTCTGCATTTCCCATAAAAGAAAGTGGCCATATGCTCCAGATTTACTACCTACTGCTTCCTTCAAAAATGTGCTTCTGCAACCCACATTTATACAGAAAGTCACTTGAGGTGATGTAAATGTGATTCCAGATCTTGTTAGTTTTTTGTGGATCAGCTCCTCTCAAAAGCAGCTTTGTACCTCTGTAATTTCTATTAGGCCATTTGTCATATAGCTCTTGACTGAAAAATCATTAAAGGTAACTGAGGTTACTTCAGGAGGTTTTGGATGAGGTATATACTGAAGAGACAGTTACTGCACATCCTATATGCAGTAGTACCCAACAAAATATGAAGCTAATCAGCAATTATGAAGCTAGTCTATGAAGGCTGAGGAACATGCCATAGCAATGAGCTGAAAAATAGCTAGGACTTATTAATTCAACAAAGCTAGTCTTTCCTTTTCCCACCCAGCAACGAGAAATCCCTAGATATGCTCTACGCTGACTCCGTGTTAGCACTGCTATTGCGGTGCCTTCTCATGCAGGGGTGACACATTTGTGCAAGATGCAAGACAAGCATGAAATGCTACAAAAGGCTGAGTCTAAAACCAAGCCATAACAGAGGAGTAAAGTAGAAGGCTCTTAAAATAGCAAGGGAAACAAGATAACCACAAGACACCTGTGGCATAAATCTACTTTTAACCTCTTTGTTCATTAGTATCCTTGGATGGAGAAGTAGCTAGGAAAGTACTAGATAGGGGAAATAAAATTGTCAAAGTACTTTCTAAAAAACGCTTTGTTGTCAACACTAGTAAAAGGAAAAAAACATATAAAAATCTGCAAAGCAATTCAGATTTTATACTACCTGAACAAAGGCAGTGAAGGTTCCTCGTTTGGCTTTTCTTCCTGTGACGCAGGCAAAGGTCTGCAAAACAATGGACAGAGCTATGTGTACAGTATAATTCTAGTGTGTCATGGAATAATTAAGTTAAATCCTTCCATGTGTCTTAAAATACTGTTAACAAGTAAATAAAGCTTAGGAGCTTATAAGGATTTACAGTTTTTCACATTAGAGAGCACCTGACTCAAATTCAATTTGGTATTTTTATGGTTATAAAAGACATTTTACCCAAAAGAAGTCATGTGTGGAGAGTTCAGACACTGAAACTCCGTAAGGTCAGATTCGGACAGAGCTGTTTGGAGCAGCTCCTGGTTCCCGTTGGGCTATACATGG
Source organism: Fulmarus glacialis (assembly GCF_000690835.1). Classification (NCBI taxonomy): domain Eukaryota; kingdom Metazoa; phylum Chordata; class Aves; order Procellariiformes; family Procellariidae; genus Fulmarus; species Fulmarus glacialis. The sequence goes on along the minus strand of NW_009227527.1, from coordinate 95,309 downwards.
AGAAGCCAACTACCCAACCAAGGAATCTGGTGCTTTATGCAGAGTATACTTCTGAGGCTTGGGATTGTGTTATCCCACGTTTTCCTACACCCTAGAACAATGGGTCCCTAATCATGATTGACATTAATGTGGTACAAATAAGAAATCATAGTAGTTCTAATAACAACATTTGGGTTTCATTTTTCCCTAACCATACCAGCCAGATGACTGTTTAAAAAGAAAGTGAGGGCAGATATTTAAAGACTGACTTCACCAACTCCATACACTCCAGCTCCTTCTTTCACAGCATGTTAACAGAATTAAAATCACCCTTACATTACATTTATTTTATTGAATAATGTATTCAGGGTTAATAAATTAATAGTCAATAATTTCAATTAATGTCCAGTCTCCTTGGTAGACAGCTGTTTAGTATACCTGCAGGATCTACAAATTCCCCAAAGCCCCCTCTATTTTATACAGAGAACCACATTGTTTAACATAATCCTTTGTTCCTTAACTTTCACTTCGCTTTATACTGCAGAAATCTTTTGTACTTCAGACTGGAAACTTGGTCTGGAGTTCTTTCTGGGCTTTCACTGCTCCCTGTGAAGTAGTTATTTGTTGTGCATCACCAGATACAATGTTTTCTGCAATCCCGTTAGGCTGACTTCCTCTGCTCTGATAGCACCCAAGTGCTACATTCCCTCGTGTGGTCTTATTTCACCTCATCACTCGCTTTCTCTGGCTTATCCCATCTCATCTGCTCTTTCTGTCCCTGCAGACAGCTGACCTGGCAGAAGTTCCTGAGGAAGGCGATAGCTCTGCAGGCACCCTTGACATAAGCAGGAAACGCAGCAACAGCGGTGAGTGCTGCCAGGCCAGGATATCATCTTCAAATGTATAGGCCTGTGTACAATCTATTATTTCAGACCTTTTTTTATGGCATGTCCACGTTTTAGCAGCATTCTGGTTTTCAAAGTGGGAGGTGAGTGGGGCATGTAGTTGGTGCAAGAATTTGGGGAATGCTTTTTGCCATTCAGATTAAATCCAAGCCACCAGTTTTCTCAATTTGTTGTGTCCAGACCTGACACTGGACAAGGTTTGGGTCCATTCCCTATCTCCTATTCTTCATGAACATGACTGTAGACTGCTCACTTAACATGCTTCAGTTCCACATCGGCAGAGTGAAACAAAAATAATACTTACTTTCTCTTCCATATGTTTAATTTGTCTACATGTCTCTATATACCATAATCTCTTTGGGACAGGAAATGAATCATATAATATCCATATGTCTGTAAAATATTATCCAACACAATGAATCCTGATTATAATTGCAGCTTCTTAGTACAACTATAGTATGTGCCCAGTAATATTAATAGCCCAATTCTTTTGTCTGTTTGCAGTACAGGAGTAATGTTTTTACAGCATTGGTATGATGGGATTTTGAGACCATCATGCCAACTGAGCACTTAGTAATGAAATCTCAGCCACTGAGGGATGGTGTTTGTGACCCTGTTCTTGAATTCAGTCATGGTGAGGGAAGTGATAAGTACAAAGGGGTTTGGAGCACTAAGCAAAACTTCAGGCCCAAACCATCAGAGCAACTTCTCTAACAGCACCTGAAGGCTGCTTTGATGAATCTCACATGAGATGTACACCACAAAAATAAATCACAGTGAGCATAGTTTTCTTCTGTTAGACTCCCAGTGCTCCTTAGATGCCGCTAGCAATTCACGTAGGTGAAATGCCAGCTTCAGCTGTCCATTCCCATTTTATGCTACCTCCTCATTCCTTTCCTCCCCTCTTGGTCCTATCACTTCTCACTGTATTCAGTCATTTCCTCCTTCTCGTTTTGTGAACATCCCATCTATGTTATCTGCTTTCTCCTGACAATTTATTCAATTTATTTAGGTTTTCTGCCTTGCAAGTGCGAGTTGACCTGACCTGGTTAAAAATAAAGAATTCAGTCTGCTTCACATTGTTTAATCCTGCCCACCTGAGATTAATTTGGCCCTGTTTGAGTTTTCAGATAACTTTTTATTTCATTGTCGATCAGTAGTTTCATTTCTGAAACCCAAAGAAACTTTTTTCTCTGAGATCTGCATTCACTGCATGTACTGAGAGGCATTCAAGGAACTTACTCAATGAGATTAGTTTAAAAACTCAGCATGTGTCAAACCTCCAAATAACTTCCGCGGCACATTAACGATTCCTTTGATCAGCACTGGCTTTTTTACAATCCATCCTTCAGAGGCTCAGGGTATAAATTATGCATCAGTCACTCCAAAAATTTCCCCTTGGTAGATTTTTAATAAACTGCCCGCACTGTTTGCACAAGCTATGGAAATGATAAAATCCTTTCAGACTGTAAAAACCCCTACTTTTTTTTTTTTTTTTTTGTCTGCTGCTGCTAGAGCGAACAAATAGGAAAATAAATGGATTTCTGCTGTGTGGAGACGTGAACTACATACATACCTCTATGGTCTTCAGATTCAAGTGCCTCCTAGTAATATCCAGAGGCCATGGGCTGAACAGAGATTAAAAATTTAACAAAGTAAATTCAAAATATTGTTACAGGGTGATTCACCACTCCTTTTTCCTCAGTTGCCCATTGCCTCTTCAGGAGGCAGTTCCACATTAATGCCTTGATGAATTAGGTCCATTCCAGTTCTTTTTTTTTTTCCATTAAAAAACTGTCTTCTGCAAATAAGATTTTAGGAAAATGTACGTTTGAGACTCTTTGCTTAAAGGGAAACAGCAGAAGAGGCAGAGCCTGCAGAAGGGTGAAAGGACACAGCATATGTCTGGCCATCTAATCGCTCCTGTAGACTCCTATGACAACAACTTCAAGGGAAGATTTTTTTTCATTCAGGCCCAGGCATACACACTATGAAACAAAGCTTCCTAGTTTACAAATGTAAAATGGCATACCTAATTTCCTGCCCTTCAGCCTCCTCTAAGCCAGTTATACTCCTTCACTGCTGTGAATTGCCATCTGTAACAGAAGTCCTGCAAGCCAAAATATACTTTAAGTGGCATGTATGAGCCTGTTATCAACAGGGATTTGAGCACTTGCCCCTCAAGTCAAACATGGGATGTTCTCCCTGCAAACGCGGGTTTGGTGAGCACTTCTCAGCAAACACAAGGACACAGTCCAGCTCCCTCCCCACCTGCTGGGTCAGCTCCACAGCTCACAAGGCTGTACATTAATAACTCAGCTTTATTTTCTATCACCAAGCAGAAATTAATTCAAACATGCTGCTGAAATACTTCCACTTTGCCTGGTGAATGACTTTCTGTAAGCTCCTTGTTACCCAACCCATTATTCACCAGAACTTTTTCTATTTGCCTCCCTAACTCCTTTTCCTCTGGACACACAAAACGTAGTAATTTGAGTAGGACTTAAACACTGCCAGGTAGTAATGGCAGCATTTTACATCCCTTTATACAGATGTTGAATATTCATATACCTCTATACTAGAAGATACAGGAAATGAATTTTATTTTTAAAAGGTTTTCCCTCTGGTACTCGTGGCAGTTTGCAGGGTCAGAGTCCCTCTACAACAGGACTTGGTGAGGAGCACAGTGAGGCCCCCAGGTCAGCTGCAGTCAGACCAGCTGGACACAAACTGGGGCATTTTCAGGTTAAATGCTGCAGGTATTAGCTCACATACTGTCTTTGCATTCACACATTGCACTTTATGACTACAATATTGTCTTACATTTTATCAGAGAACATGTGCTTGTGTGTGCTCGTGGATGAGTGTCACTTTGTACAAAATCTTTCTCATGCGTGCTGTGGTTACCATTTTAGCTATCTTTTCTCCGTTACAAGAACACTAGAGTTTTTCAATGTCTAAATACAACTCTCTACTATCAAGGAACCTTACTATTTCACTCATAAAACTTCTTCAAAGACTCTTTGTTTGGTTGTCAAATGTAGAATAGCCACAGAAATATGTGTTAATGGAAGAAAGGGTAAGCAAGTGAAAGAGCAGAGGGGGAAAGAAACTGAGCAGTTTGGTGTTCCCTGGCACGTTCTTTCCCCTGAACGTGTGTTAACTGTATCACAGAGAAACAAAAAGGAAATGCAGCCTGCTACTTATTACCATTTTGGAGATTTCCAAATTGTCAGAGACCACAAAATCCAGCTTCTGCCCAAAACACCTGCAGAGTTAAATGGTGGGAGAAGATGCTGATGCTTCTAGCTGTTCAAAGATTCCAGCTATTAAAATCGTATTCAGACTTTATCCAGAAGCAAGAAACACCAGGCAATTCTTAAAATGTGAAGGGGGAATTCAGTCAATGTAATAAAGCCACTGTGGTTTTTCTAGGGAAATAACTGAGGACAGGCATCAGTCAGCTCATGAAGTAATTACAATAAAGGGTAACTGATTAGATATCAGGTATGTTAGGTTGAAATCTACAAGAAGGGCTTAAAGGAGGATCCAGGAAATTATAGGCCCATCAGTCTTACTCCAGCCCCTGGGAAAGTTATGGAACGAATCCTCCTGGGGGCTATCACAAGTCAAATTGATTGGGAAAAGCCAGCACGGATTCACCAAGGGCAAATCGTGCTTGACAAACCTGATCGCCTTCTACAACAAAGTAACCTACTCGGTTGATGTGGGGTGAGTGGTGGACATGGTCTACCTGGATTTCTCCAAGGTTTTGATAAGGTTTCCCACAGCCTCCTCCTAGAGAAGCTGATGTGTTACGGTCTAGACAAGTGGTCTGTGGGGTGGGTGGGGAGCTGGCTGACAGGCCGCACCCAAGGGTGGTGGTAAACAGCTCCTTTTCAAACCGGCAACCTGTCACAAGTGGAGTCCCCCAGGGATCGATATTGGGCCCAATGCTGTTTAATATCTTCATAAATGATCTGGATGATGGGATCAAGTGTACCCTGATGAAATTTGCTGATGATACCAAACTGAATGGAGAAGTGGACACTTCGGAAGGGAGAGCCACCCTGCGGGAAGACCTGGATAGGCTGGAAGAGTGGGTTAACAAGATCCTTACGAAGTTTGACAAGGACAAGTGTAAGGTCTTGCACCTGGGAAAACATAACCCAGGAGCGCAGCACTGGCTGGGATCTACCTGGCTGGGGAGCAGCTCTGTGGAAAGGGACCTAGGGGTCCTGGTTGACAACAAGCTCAATATGAGCAAACAGTGTGCTGCTGCAGCAAAGAAAGCAACAGGATGCTGGGTTGCAACAAGGACATCACCAGCAGAGATAAAGAAGTCATTATCTGACTCTGCTCAGCGCTCGTGAAGCCACACCTGGAATGCTGTGTTCAGTTTTGGTCCCCGCTATGCAAAAAAGATGTGGACAGGCTGGAGAGGGTCCAGAGACGGGCCACAAAGATGATCAAAGGACTGGGAAGCCTGCCATATGAGGAAAGGCTGAGAGAACTGGGTTTGTTCAGCCTTGAGAAAAGAAGGCTTAGGGGAGGCCTTATCACCATGTTCCAGTATTTAAAGGGTGGCTATAAAGAAGATGGAGACTCCCTTTTTACAAGAAGTCACATGGAAAAGACAAGGGATAATGGGTACAAGTTACTCCTGGAGACATTGAGACACAAGAGGAAAATTTTTCACGAGAACAATCGGCCATTGGAATAATCTCCCCAGGGAAGAGGTGGATTCCCCAACATTGGACACTTTTAAGATTCAGATGGACAGGATGCTGGGCCATCTTGTCTAGACTGTGCTTTTGCCAAGAAAGGTTGGACCAGATGATCCTTGAGGTCCCCTCCAACCTGGGATTCTATGATTCTATGATTAGGTGCTGTGACCATTGTCTTATTCTGTGAGTTTCTGATTTAGTAACTTAGAAACAAATTTTCACATATACAGCCCTGTGTCTCAGATAACCCATCCCGATTCCAAAGCAACTCAGGTACCTCCTATAAAATCAGAGAGAGAAGCAGCATATCCAGTGCCCCCCAGGCAGGGACTACTGGAGAGAGAGATCAAAGAAGGCTATCAAACATTTAGAGATAGAGGGTTGAAGAGGGGGAAGAAGGGGTTTTGCGTACAAACTTCCCGCAGTGTTGCTCATATATGGTCATCAGGTTTTGCAAGTGCTTTTAAACGGAAATACTGCTCGTCCTAAACGTGAAAATACAGCATTCAGTGTGAGGAAAAGGCTGCTGGACTTTAAATAGTAATGCAATTAGGGGACCTAGGTTCTATTCCCAGTGCTGTACTTGTGTATATTCATCTGATCAAAATGGTTTATTTGTTATGATTGTCAATTCTTCAGGACAGAGATTGTTTTGTGCCATGTGCCAGTGGTATATGTGGTTTTGTTGGGGGTGTAGAAAGGTTCAGAGGAGAGCACAAGGGATCAAAGAAGGTAAGGGGGAAAGGGAAGATATTAGCAAAATAAAAGTGATCCTGTTGAGGTGAAGAGTCTTAAACTACTCCTAAAACGTCATGTGTTTGCTTTATTTCAGTGTTTACATACTCCGAAAATGGCACAGAACACTTTGGAGAAGAACCAAAAAGTATACATTCCCCGGTATGGGCATAAATTTTGTGAGAATGCAATGGGAATGCAAAGTCATTTAAAAGACTTGTTTTTATGGATAGCTGAGGACCTTGAGTAGGTCTGCTGGGGCACTATTCTGGAGAAGCATCAATATCTGACTGTCATGTTCTTATACTATTTCTGGGCCACTGGCCACAGTTGGAAGCAATATACAGGACTGGATGGCTCTTTGATTTACCCATTATGGTCCCTTTTATGTTCTTTTGTTTATTACAAATTGATATTGTGAACACAAAAGATCCAGTGGGGAGGCCATGTCATTACAATAGAACTGCAGTAAAGTAAAAATCATGGATTTGATTTGAAAAATTATTTGGGGGTTGGTTTAGGTGCTTTTTTTTCTCCAGATTACCAGTGGAGAAAGGGAGGAGAGAGAGTAGCCAGTCTTCTCTGTGGGAAGCCCAATGCAAGCAGCTTTCTATTTAAAAAAATGATTTTCCCACCCTGTTTTTTGGACCTGTGCACTGTACAACTCTAGCACTGTACAATGCATCCATAATGAGGACTGTATAATAGACACCTTATATAATGCCAGTAATACACTACTGGGCTTGTAAGAGTCATACATTAACAGAGAGAAAAAGGCAGACTCATTTTTAAGATCTCACCCAAAACACCAACTTATGCAGATTTCTGCGTGTGTTCTTTGGAAGCCTGGAATTTTATCTTGGGGTTCAAAGAACCTTATTTCTAAATGAAGATAGTTACTGCCTCAGTGGCTCACAGTATCTGGGCCATAGTCCTCCAAGGTGTAAAAGCAGTGAGATGATTCCAGCTCATTTCTTGGAAGATCAGGCACTGATTCCTCAGTGAACCAAAGTGAACCAAATTCCTGTACAGGACAGATATTTACATTTTCTCTTTCTTTTTCTTCTTAAAGGGACCATTTTATAAAAGCACGTTACAAATGAACACCTATGTTGCCTTGTACAAATTTGTACCACAAGAAAATGAAGACTTGGAGATGAGGTAAAGCCCCAAAATATTAATTAGTTGATTTGACCCATGCAAACTGAGTCTCATATAGCTGTATATGACTTCAAGGGAGAGAGGGTTCATTCTGACATTTGTACTACACATTTTTTATAGAGGTATCCACTTGCAGATAGAAAGATATTCTCATAGATAAAAAGCTGGTGACCAACTTTTTTTGGCAAGGACACAATAGATAAAAAGTTTCAAAAACACTTATGTCACTTCAGGAGCAAGATGGCTTTCAGCTAGAAAATATTCAGTTTTCAGTTGCTTTGTTTTTTCAACCAGAAGTTTTCAACTAGGAATTCCTCACCAGCTCTCATGTTAATGCTGAACATTTTACCAGTCCTGTTTGATTTTCTCTCACATTCAGATTAGGTCTGAGAAAAGAGAACAATGTCCAGCTGCTGGATGGCAGTGTTTTCACATGAGAAAGATGCATTCTTATCTTTGCAAAATAACCTTGTTAATTATAATTTTTAACACTTCCTTCCTCAGTTCTGCATCAGTTGCTAGCTCTGCAAGGTCTAATACAAACCCACTGAAGTGAAAGGACATCTTTTCTTTTAGTGCGATTAGTTTGACTCATGCTACTCACATTTTGTATGGTCTTGCTAGAGCTCTTGTCATGAAATGTGTCAGCTCTCTTCAGGGCATCCCCTACATCAAAATAGTCATGCACATGCCACAGAATTTAGGGAATTGCCAGAGAAATGGCCCTCTCATCAGCATCTCCTTCACTGAAAGCCTTTTTCCTGTTCCCAGCTGTGCCTTCTCATCGCTCTGGAACTAACTGGTGGGATGTAAGCAGAAATTACAAGCTTCCCTATCATTCTGCTTTGCTGGCATTTCCTGATCATTATTTTAGGAATGTCAACTCTTCAGGAAATAACCACAGGGTATGGTGACCTTTAGTGCAACTTGCCAGCTATTCTGCTTAAGGGATTCCACTTTGCTTTCTGCTCCTTTAGGGGTGTATTCCAGCTTGTGCGTTTGTTCCACGAAGAGGAACACCGCCCAGACAAGCCTGCACTGGACTACCATCCTCATCAAGACATAGCAATCCAGAAAACACATCATTCTCCAAAATTCTCCTGTCCCTCATATTAGGGGAAAAAGCAGCCTGTGGTCTGCAGCCTGGACTGTAATGACTAACAGGTTCTTTCCAGAGACACCAGCCAGGTTTTAGACTAGTGTTGCTCAGCTACAGCAGCATTTTTTGTCCCATGTCCAGAAATTCAGTAATACATGGGTTAACACTGTTTCATAAGGGATGCCAAATAGCTAGTAATGTTGTTTGGTCACTGTAGAACCAGGTAGGATCCAGCTCAGTTGCATGAATTTTCATTTAACATAGTTGAGTTGCTAGAGATAGGTACAGCATAGCAATGTTGTCAAGACTGACAAGCACTGTCCTGGGAACCCAAGTCAGGGACCAGCCGGACACTGATCAGCCCTAACATAATGAAGGCAAGTAGCAGGGGAAGGAGCAGAGCTGGGAAGAAGAGTTAGGGGAGATTTCTGGAGATCTCAGCTCACCTCTAAGGGGGTGCAATGGGTGGCAGATTACTGCAGCAGAGAGGTGCCAGCCCTGATTTCAGCAGCAATTAGTACTTGCCACAACCTTGATTTCTTCCTCAATAGCGGGAGCAGCCAGTCAGGTTTTCCAAAGCTCAGGCATAAGTAAAGTAGGACATTCCAGTAATATGCTTATTCTAAGAGATGACCTTATTTTACAATAAGTAGAGTGTCCTGGAGACAGGCAAGCCCAGGTTTCAGACACTGAAATGATTAGAATAGAATAGAATAGAATAGAATAGAATAGAATAGAATATTTGGAGGGGACCTACAATGATAATCAGTGGTTGTCTGGCCACTTCAGGGCTGATGAGCTCCTATCTTGCCACCTACTGAACTCTAGAGCACTGATGTAGAGCAGACAACATATCCAGGGTTGTGATTTACAGAAGAAAAAGACGAGACCTGAGAGTGATTTCAACCAGCAGTAAACACCAAGCAAGTTGCCCCCTTTCAGGGATTAGCAGCCTAAGTCTAGGAAGCAAGAGTAACATAGGTCCAGCTGGGACTTCTATTTTGAATCCTTTTTGGAGATTAGATACATCTATGTTAGCCCTGTGCTAAAAAATATCAGAAGGCAAAATCTGCAGGTCTTGCATCTAAAAATCTCAGTGCTCAGACCACTTAGGTTCAGTTGCCATCTCTCTCTGACAGCCAAATAAATTTATATTTTCTAAGTTATTTTTCTAATGACCAGGCTGAAGGGTATTTGGAGGATGGCACTCTCTAAATCCTTCTTGTTGAAAGAGTTCTTCCTTGCAGTGTAAGGGCTCCAATGGTGTTACAGCCTATTCTCTTTGAAGTGGCAAAACCTCTTTAAGTGTTTTGTATTAAATATTAACTGGAATAAGGGACTCGGATGTCCTTTCCCATGGAAGAAATCGTTTAGCACTGGGATATCAAGTTGTCCTTTTTCTCTAGCTTCCTTTCTCACCTTAGCAACATTTAATTATTCCAAACACATTGGAACAGCTTCCTGAGGAGGGCTTGAGGAAAATCCTACCCTGTTGCCCTTTGAAAGCGCCTTTCTGTGAAAGCTGGAAAACTCTGGTTCAGATCGCACAGTGTTAGAAGACCAAATGCCTGTTTCTCCAGTTGTCAGCAGCAATGATAACCACTGGACAAGTGGACCAAAGAGGCCCAGCACCACCCCCAGCTCCACCTGCATCCTAGACAGGTCCACAGCTTTTATGCGTGCTAAGTCCATTAAATTGGATTCATTATCCATCACATGCTCCAGATGCGTTTGCAAGCTCTTGTGCTGATACCTCAACAATACAGTGAGCCTAACAGGGAATCCAAGGAAAGCTGAAGGGGTCAACCATTAATTTTATTAAGATCAAAGAAATGCCTCATATCAAGCAGACAGAGCTTTCTGAGGTTAATCCGTTTGGAAATGGGCTGCCACTTACTTTCTACAACGCAGCACTATTGTAATTACATAATAATGTTGATGAAGTGCCACCAACGGGGGGAAGGAGGTCAAATAACTGTTCAACTACCTGCACAAAATCAGCTCAGCACATTTTGCTATTAGCATTCCCAGCCAAATTATTCTCCTAGCTCTGCTTTGGAACTAGTCAGCTGGATGCTGATACTTAGCAATTACAACCCTGCACCACACATTATAAAGGTAAATATGTCCCATTCAAATCAAAAAGACATTCCTGGGCAGAATTATATCCCTGCTGACTAATTGCCTTTGTCAGTTAAATAGAACTATTTTCCTGCTGCCTTCCTTCTGCAATCACAGTTTGAAAACGCAGATGATAAAGTGGTGTGTCCCAACAATGTGAAATGTCTTGAAGTAACAAGATAATGCCTGTAACAAATAGGGACTGTATTTTAAACAGTTTCTTATTAAACAGGAAGCAAAAATACCAGTTCACAGATGTTGTCTCAAAATAAAGATCTAGCCCCAATATACAGAGACTCTCTTTCTACATTACCATGTATGATTGAATAAAGATTGCTGCCTCTTTGAGTCTACCTGCAGCGAATGCTCAGATAAAATGACCAAGGAAGGATCACCTTCCTATTAGAAGGTAATTGTGGAAGCTGAAGCAGCATAACAACTAAGAGTCATCTTAACTACTATTCCTCTTCTAATTACAGGCCAGGGGATATGATCACTCTTCTGGAAGACTCCAATGAAGACTGGTGGAAGGTATGTGCTAATTATTTTATATCTATCTGTTTTCCTTCCAAAGGGAAAAATATGTTATTTTCAATACTGAACTTCTATTAAAGCTACTGGTGTTAACAACCTTCTTCTATCAATATCTTTTCTCCACAGGGGAAAATTGATGACAGAACCGGATTTTTTCCTGCTAACTTCGTTCAAAGAGTGCAACATGATGAGAAGATTTACAGGTGTATCAGGACATTCATCGGCTGCAAGGAACAGGGACAGATAACTCTGAAAGAGAACCAGGTAAGTTCCCCTGAGCCAGATCCCACCAGATTTGAGCATCCAGCAGTCTGACCAACGACTGGAGGGAAAGTTGTGCAAGATGAGCATGGGCAGATGCTGTTCACTGCAACTTTACTACAAAATTTATTATTTTTGTGGTAATAGTGTCTAATAGCCAGTTAAGAGCAGTGTTGGTCTTGTGCAAACGCATACTCCCTGCCTAACATAGCCTAAATTTTCAGTCTCACAGACGTTCATAAAGATACTTTCCTACTGACTTCTGAGGGACAGCTTGAAGAAAACACATTCTTAGAGGTAGACCTTGTGTGCCTGAAAAATGGTCTGGTTTTCTCCTCACTATTAGAGCTAATCTAATAAAAGACAGTGGCTCCCTCCCCAGACCTTACCTTGCCTAAAGATCTAAACACAGCTCATTTTTTTGCAGAGTTAAGACAGCACCAAAAAAAAACCTGTAAGTCTTAAATTTTACTCTTATTCACCAGTTGCAAAGTATCTTTAATCATTAATTGCTTGTGTCACCACTTACACACCCTCTCTACAAGCTCTAATTTATTCTAAACTAGAAGTGCTGATGTGAGTTCAAGTACACCGTTACAGTGAAGACTCGCAGGGTCCATTCACCCCGGTGTACTTTCAGCAGCTCCCTCTACTTTGTGTCATTCAGGTGGGTTCACAAGGTGAAAGCCATGGCTGCCATTATGGGGTGTGTCTATGATCTGAATTTAAATGTGAGTTTAAATTTTTACCAGATATTTAATACATCCGAGTGTCAAGTCTGGTGATTCTGAGGTATAAATGCTTGCTGAGGTAAAGTGAGAGATAGATAGGGCTCAAAACCTACATTAAGGGACAGGTTTGTGGCATAAGCTTATGTAAATAGGAGGACGGCTGACTAAGGGTGCTGCACAGCCTCGGTTCTCTGACACGTGGATGAAATAGAAAACTAGATTTTTCTCACTGCATCTTGTGAAGCCTAATGTTCTTCCACCTCATTAGATATTTCCTTTCCTTTGGCAACTGATGTCACATCACCAAGAATTGTTTGCTTTACAGTGCCTGAACAAGCACTGATTTTAATAAAGTAGAGCAGAAGTCAGCATCAGGGTGGACTTCAGGGCCACAGGTTTCTCACACAGAACTTCTGTAACACTTCACTCCACTGGTGGATAAGGTTAACTTGTACCTTTGCTGCTGCTGCCTTGTGGCATAGCAAAACATACAAGTGCTAACAATCCTTGGGTATACACAGCTTTTGAAGGAAGGCACAGCAATACAGTGACCAGAATATATTTTAACTGACCCTGTGCATATAGTACATTGGGCAGCCCTGAAGCTGCTAGAAAGAGAGAAAATGCTTAATTTTTTTTACCCAGCACCTCTTTTGATTTTTTATATATGTGCGCAAAGAGGGAGAAAATATTACCAAAGCAGAACAAGAGGTTTTGCACCCTTGGTGCTCTAGAACAAGCAATGCACAAGGGCGAAGCTTGGGGAAATGGTAGTGTGGTAAGATGGCGTGCTAGCATGAGGGAATGGTCAGGGTCCGAGTCCCTTCTCGTCAGTGGGCGTACCAGATCCTCTCTGTTAGTGTGGTTGCTGCTGCAAACAGTGAGGGCCCAGTTTCTTGTCTCATTTCTCAGAAAACCATGGTTTCCAAGTGGGCAGCTTCATCTAAAAGCAAGGACTTCCTATTGTCCCTGTTTCATAATAGATTCACAAGGGAGGAGCTCACAGGGAGGAGCTCGCAGTGAGGAGCTCGTCATCGTCTCTGGTAGGGCAGGAGGTAAAGAAAGGGATGAATCCATCCTGTCTGTCTACTACTTCCTCTTCTTTAGCAAACTTATTCTGCCCTATCTCAAACCCAACACAAATGCTGAGGTTGCATGTGAATGCTGTCAGGTCCTCACTCCATGTGGGAGAGCCTTCAGAGGAAGAAAGAAATAAATATTTGGTGTAAAACAGGGGGCAGAGATCAGACTGAACAAACAGATGAATGCAGAGACATCGGAAGAAAGGAGTGGAGCCAACAGATTCCACTCCACCCTTGCAGAAATTGTGCAAAAAGGGGACATTCAAGTAGCTTCAAGGCCATTTTGAGTAATTTCCAGGCGGGACATTCACAGTGAGGCCACGGACACTCATCTGCTTCCCCCTGCACCCCCCTGCAGGGTTTGAGCCCCCCGTAATAGCCCCGAGTGAGAGCTGGCAGCCTGCACAGAACCAATGCAGCAGCAGTAGGTGGACAAGAGCACAAGGACTCCTGAACCCAGCCTGTGGGACATGTGCCCACCATGGAGATCACTGCCTGAATGGCACAATTTTTTGTCTTTTTTTTTAGCAGAACAACTTTGCCTTCACTGTGGAACAACTCTGATTGTGAAAAACATTTTAATTTTTATTGGGAATTTTTTATTTAAAAAATTTATTTTATATTTCCAAAGTCAAATTTCCTTTCTTCTTTCTTCAGCCATTTCTCTTATTTTCTGTCCTTTATTTCCCCATTGTTTTCCATGGGAAGCAGAGAGAGGGGTGCAGTAGGGAAGACGAAAAAAGAAAAAAAAATCATCTGAATGGAACTTCTGGGAAAAGTTTGTCAGAATTCTTTTTCTTTTTTTTTGTTTTTTGTTCTATTTGGGGATTTCTGTGGGATGTAACCAGCCATTTTAGCTGTCTCTGGGCACAGTGTCCAGAGTGCTGTGAGCACAATATATGTACTACATGCAAAGCACTGGCTTGTTCCAGATTAGCAAGAAGGAGCAATTATTCATTGCTACCAATTTCTGTCAAGTCTCACTTTAGCTAGAAAAACTCATTAACTGGTCTAATAAATTCCTGTGACTATAGTATGGCAAATTGTCTTCATTTTACACTGCTAATTCACTGGGTCAAATTCTGCAGAGTCTAGCAGGAGTCCAGAGCCATTCTGACAATGAAGGCAAGGAAGATATGCCAACAGGAAAACTTATCCAGTGACAGTAATATGAATTTTCAGTATATTGTTTGATACTATCCACGATTTATACTGCAGGTTTCTATCCCCTTTGTGCCTTATACGAATGTTCCCAGGTAAAGAGTCTATTCTTGTAAGGCAAAAGGCGATATATTCACATCAACAAAGCCACAAGAATACCTTAAGAAAAGCCATTTCAGGCAAGCAGAGATATTTTCAAAGCATGAAGCACAGTGGGTGAGGCTTTCTCTGGAATCACTTGTCAGTTTCATACCCTGGGAATAACATTTTGAGCTTCAGCTTCATGCAAACCTTTCCAGCAAAGCCAAGGAGAGGACTGAGGGAAAACCAACATAATTTGCTCACCCATCTTGAGCAACACGCCCTTCACAAAGGGTGCCTCGAAAATTTCATTATGAAATATGAAACCCAGCCTGGGGGAGAAAAAGTGTACTGCTTCAGAGACATCAACATCCTGAAGTTTAGGGTTCACTGACAGATTTGTGGGTCCTGAAACAAATTCAGAAGACGACTAGGCACCAGAGGGTTCAATCAGGAATCTGTGGGAGGGAGGCAGAATTAGCCTGACATCAATAAAGGAAGGTTATTAACAGGGAAACCCAAACCAGCTAACTTCTGTGGCTTTCCACTCTTTCAAGCTGTCTCACACACAATACTGGCTGCATAATTTCCAACTCAGATTGATTGTAACATTACATATAAAGTTTTCTCCAGCCTGTAACTTCTGCTCTAGCCTATCCAAATTCATTACCACACATTATACAAATGTTTCTTTGCATGACTACAGGCTCTGATTTGACCTCTTTTCACAAAAAAAGTCACCATTTTGAAAAGATATATCTAATATATCATCAATGTTTGGAAAAGCATCTCTTAAAATGCCTCTAACATTTTTGATCATCCTTATTTTTAAAGGAGTCAAATAATCTATTGTTTGAATGTCTGTTTTTACTCTTCCTATAATATCCTACCTCAGTAAAGGAAATAACCTCTTTAAAAAAAACTACTCATGCTCTTCGCTGGCAGCCTCTCTGACGTCTACAGTCACACTAATACAAACCACTTTAGAGTTGGACTTTTTGTGATTAAATAACACAATTGATTTTAAATTGCACAAGTGATCTTGTGCAATAGAAATGACCCCAAACCATGACATTTGTAACAAGACTGGCAATCAGAAACTCTCTGCCTCATCTAAATGTGGACTGTGAGTTTACATAAAGGTCAGTGCAACAGATCCATTTTGCAATGGATGTGTTTTATAAACATCACTGATGTAAACTAGCCCTGTTACCAAAAGCATCTCCCAGCCAGCTTCTGTGGTAACTGCAGATGGGCCACCGCTGCTGTGATGGCCACAACCTCTGAACCAGAGCTGTCAGCCTTGCTGTTCCCTTGGCACCACAGCTCAGGAGACAAACTTCCCTCCTACCCCAACACCCAGTCACACGAATTTCAAAAAAAATTACTTTTAGGCACATGTACATTAGCAGCTATGTGCTGATCTGGTCCAGCCACCCCAGAAGAGCCTGGCCATGGGCTTAAACAAATCCATGAGGTTAGGTTAACAAGGCAGGATTGCAACCCAGGTCTCCAGCCCCAGCGGATCCACCTGTCTCGAGTCTTCTTCTGATCAGTCTGGATGCTTTGTTGCTACCTGGCATTTCACCTCACTGCCTAGGAATTACTTTATTTCCCCACATTTTTCATCCTGGGATACTCTAAAAGGAGCTGAACTTCTAAGAGCATGACTCAGCTGCCTTTGAAAATCAGTTGCATCACGGTGACTTATGCATTCGGACTGAATCACTTAAAACACAAAAAAAAAAAAAAAAAAACAAAACACAAACCCAGCGCAGAAATTGATGTTGCGGTTCTTCATGTGCTCCCCAGCTATAACTGCTGCACTTTACAGTTAGGCTTAAGAGGAAAAGGGTCTTTTTCTGGCTATCTCTGATTTTCATTGACGTCAGTCTTGCTGAACAGGGAGAGGTGTCCTCATTCATTCAGAGATACTGAGTGGCACACGAGTTTTGCAAGAGTCTAAAACATGGGCACAGCCCATTATGCATCCAGTTTAGTCCAGGTCATCTTTAGAACCCTAAATAAGAGCTGTAGGTAAAATAAGCTGGTGTTCTCGGTCCAAAAGCTAATGAAACAGCTGATATAAAACCCGTCATCATCATTTGCACGATGGCTGAATGGGTATGAAAACTGAACTACTTATCATTTCCATCCACAAAGCTGATGTAGGCAAGAATTTCAGTGCACAGGTGGCAGCAGATGTAGCAACTCACAGTGTCCCTGTGCTGTCATTCTTACAGACAAGCAGAAGACTTGGGCTTTCAAACCTCTTCACCTGGCACTGTCTGCAGGCTCCAGGACAGCTCTTGACACTGTACTGTCCTCACAACTAAATTCCTACTTTATCAGAACCCGTCTGTGGCTGACAGATGGGTTAAATACATGGGAGAGAGAAGATAAGCAAAAGACAGCTGCAGAAAATTAGAGCAAGTTCAAAGTTACTCCTGGACAAAGAGAATTTGCTGCTTGAGCCCAAATTCAAAGCACAGGACTTAGAACAACAGGAGAGTACTAATGACCATGCAGCTTAAAGGACCATTTCCTAATTGCTCATCTCCCCCATCTCCTTGGGGCTGACTGATGGATAAAAAATCCTGAGGGCAGGTGTTGACAAGTTCAGACAACAGTCATGATTCGAACAGTTGTTGGTTTTATTTTTACTGTTGTTTTGATTTTTTTTAAACAAAATGAGATGATATAATGGGCAAGTGACTTTATAATATTAGATCCCACTTTCAGCTAGTTCTGAAGATCACTTGACGACGGAGAAATAGCCTGAGATGTGGTTTCTTACCCTGTGGCCTACGCCACTACTAACCTTCTGAGCCAGGGCATAGGGAAAAAAACCAACTGTTTGTCTCCATTTGTGTTGCTACCAAATTCACTGGAGAGTGGCTACTCAGTGGCTCACTTACCTTGTCAGGCCAGCAGCTTTCCCCCCAAAACATCGCAGCCTGAGTAGCTGCAATTTTAAGAAGTTTCCAATTTGATACAGCAAACCGTGAGCGCCTGAGGGTAGCTGTGGCACCTTGTGCCTTCACAACCATCATGTTTGCTGTCTGTCACCAGGGGTAGTCCTCAGCGACAGCTGATTCATCGGGTGGAGTCCAAAACTCTGGACACCACCATGCACTTACCTGGGGTTACTCCTGATTTACACCCACCTAAGAAAGTCAAGAGCCAAACCCCAAGGCTTACAACTTGTGGGTGAAATACTTGGCAGCACTCACAAAAGGGGATGAGGATAAAAGTGGCTAAAGATGGTGTTGTGTTCCCTCTCTTCCAATACTGCAGAATTTGGAGCAGCTCCAGGGCTTTGCAAAGCTCCAGCAGCTGCCACAGCCCCAGGGGACCTCCTGAGTCACACAGGATTAGGAAAGTGTGGCATGTTGTGGCCAAGCGCACTCTGCCCCCAACACATCCCCTTCCTTTGGAAGGAGTGGGAAAAGACTCTGCCAGCTGGGGGCCGGCACATGCAAGGCTTAGTGTATTAGTGTGAGAGAATTTCAGCTGGAATTTGTGAGAATTCAAATCAATGTATTAGTATGTAGAGTGAGAGAAGTTCTTCTGCAAAGGCCTCGTACTCCTCATGCCCAGTGAAGATCTAAACCTATTGCTGTAGCAGAGCATTCCCACTGATATCAAGGAGCACTCAAACCAGCAGCAGAACCAAAAAAAACTCCAAAAAAAGACCAAATTTGCCATCTTTTTTCACTCCAAAGATAAAGAAAACCAGTGTTCAGAAAGTTCAGTATTTTTCTTTTGTCCACAAATCATTCTGCTGACAGTACAAGACATCAGGGAAAAGTACTCTGTTCTCTCAATATGTTCTGCACAGCACCAGAGGTTAAGCAAGAAATGCAGCATGGCTAGTGAGCAGTGCAGACCTGCTGCAGGTCCCTTCTGGAGATCTGACTACTCTTGGGGTTTCTTTGGCCCATGCAAAAAGCTAGAGGTCTTGCAGACATCTTTAGTTAGGAGGAAAGCACAGTGATGGAGTCAGGCATTCCTTTTAACCAGCCAAGTCTATTTACAGAGAAGCTGCAAAGGCTCATTTTCCCACACAGTAGCAGGGATCAACTGAGAAGGGGCATCTTTCAACCAAGATGCTCTCTCCTACTCTTGGATACTCTGCCATGCTTGGCCATACTGAATCTGGTGCTTCTTTGTAGGCTTTTTCTCTCATCTTTGAAGTTTTCATAGTCTTTCTCAGAAACACAGACCAACATCTAGCAGTAGTCAGAAACACCTTTCTGTGTACGTGCTTTACACCTCTCTGCTTCAAATGGTGAGGTGACTGGAGAGGGAGCAGCTGCTGTGCTAAGGATTCATGACACAAATGAGCTTGG
The DNA here is from genome assembly GCF_000690835.1 of Fulmarus glacialis. Lineage (NCBI taxonomy): Eukaryota > Metazoa > Chordata > Aves > Procellariiformes > Procellariidae > Fulmarus > Fulmarus glacialis. Next base: position 76,380 of record NW_009227527.1, on the reverse strand, counting down.
CTCTTTTGCAACAGTACTTAAACTAAACAGCATCAATTCCATACCTCTCCCACACTTTCCGTGTGTTTTAGCCCAAACAACATTATTATTTTTAATTGCATGTCAACTCTGTTGGTGTGCTCAGTCATTCTGCCCCAGGGATCCAATTCTGTTATTGTTAAGTGGGTAGCTTAAGTAAGAAAATTGAGTCCATTTGCTTTCCAAACCTTTGTTTGCAGGTACAGAGCTGCACCTGACCATTTCCAAATACTGGAGGTGGCAAATATGAAGCAGCTTCACCTCCTTCTTATGACCTTTCATTTCCCTCTGGCAGCATCAGTGTTGCTAGTAAATTTTATGTATGTAACAACAGGAGGACAAGCTGGCCCAGAATTCAGATGTGGTATTTAGGTGTCACCATACAATCTGTAACAGTCGTGCTGAAATGCATTTAGCCAGGAACATTTTCAAGCCATTTTTGTTTATTTCATACCCTCTGAATTACTGTAATTAAACACTGTAAATACGTGTCAGACAGAGCCTTTGTGAGTGTTAGTCCAGACAGAGGGCTTTAAATACCTGGCACTGACATAATGAGGAATCAGTGAGTTGGTCTCAGTAGGACCATCAGTTTTATGGCTATTTTTTAATCTTGTTTGATTAGTAGGAAATACATAGTTCCTTGGCACAGATATTTGAAACAATTCTTTATTTTGTGTGGTTCTGTGCTCAAGTGCCCAGTCTAAAGTACCTGTGCTACCAGGCTTTCAAATGGCCCAGCTATTACCAAGAGTATCTCAGGATGGGCCCTAAAATGGAAATACCTGAGATCACAAAGGTCTTCAGGAAATGCAAACCTTTACTATGATGTAATATTTGTACTATTGTAAAGACCATATGGTTTCACCATAATTCCCTCCATTGGGAGTAGGTGTTATGCAAACACACTCGCATAGCTGGGTTCAGATCAAATACTTTGATATACACAACAGAGCTGAGTAAGTACCTACCTATCTGAGAAGTACCTGGGCTCCTTGAACATGCAAAAGAGAATATGCTTGCATTCAGATCAGCTGCTATGAGTGACCCACCTTGGCATCGTGATTACTTTTCGCCATCAACTGTTGAGGGGGTCAGCTAGCTCATGATCTGAAATACTCAATCCTCTCATACACAGACAACTAAATCATTACAGTACACTGAAGTTATAATTCAAGTTTCAAAATCTTTGCTCCACTACGAAGTTCTTAATGATTTTAATGTCTCTCATGAATATGTGGCACTTCAAGAAGGCAGGGTGAAAGGTAATTCTCTAAATATATGAGTTTGAGTTTCTTATCAAAGCAGTGAGAGTCTAAAAAGGATTGTTCTACCTTGTAGAAGTAACTAGCAGGATGTCTAACCCATCTGATAAATAGCCTGGAATAATATGTTGCTTGATCGTGGCAAAGAGTTTATTATTTTCATACCTTCTTTGCATTCAGATTTGTGTGACTTCTGAAAAGGAACACGATGGCTTTATCAAAGTATACAGTGGGAAGAAGAAAGGCTTTGTCCCCATAGACGTCTTAGAAAACATCTGATTTCAACAGCCCGCTTGCTGCAGTAGGAGCCCTTTGTTGGCAATGCCTGTCTGCCTCATCTCACACTGTGTCAACCCAGATGGGCTGTCTTGCAGATGTTCAGGGAAATAGTGAGAAAACTGCAACTACAAGAAGAAAAAGACATTTAGACTGCCACAGCAACACTAAGAAATAAGAAAAGTGGAACGATTAAAAGAAAATATAGTCAGAAACCACTAGGGAAATGAGAGGTCCTTGGATACTAACAGGAATAAGGTAAGGAAAAAAAAGTCTGGGCTGATGACTGGTGCAAGATGGCTGTAACGACCCTGATGGAGACAGACAGCTTGTTCTGAAGGACTAAGTTCACGTCCTGTTCTTGTGTCTTAGAAAACTGTTGGACTGCTTTCTTGTTTGAAGTGTGTATTTAGGGGGGAGGGGGGGAAATACCATTCAAACTGTCCTCGTACTACAGTCCAATGCTTGTAGTAAAGTGTGGCTGTGGTTCTACAGTTTTGTCCCCAGTATCAACCGATCAGTTTAAGCGTTTAATCCTGGTGTTTAGTCTCGTAACAAAGCAGTTTGGAGACACCATGTGAACGTCAGTCCGAGAAATACACTGTGCCCTGGAAGTCGGCAGCTTTCTCTTTCTGTGCAATCTTCCCATATGAAAGAGTAGCGAACTTGTGTGTCCTTTGTTTTCTCTGTGTACGAACAAAAGCTCTCAGCATATGTCAGGTGTGATGGCTGCTCTCATAGATCACAAAAATAGCCGGTCCGCCGATTCACAAGCCTGCTTGGAAGTGTCCCTCTGTGTTTCCTGTACCTTTATCTGGTGATACAGAAAATGGGTGAAATGCTGGGAGAGAGCAACAGGCTTGAAACATTTTATATTTTTCTGTGTTTATTGCACTTAAAAGATTTTATATATTAATCCTATTTATAAAAAATAAAACAGCTAACTAACCCCTAGGAAAGGACATAATGCACATAGAAGCAAAGTCTGTAATTGTCAAAATCCAGAACTCGTGACAGAAAGGCAATGAGTGTCTTAGCATTTTGTTCACACACCAAAGGCGTCTTCTTCATTTGCTAAATAGAAGTTTTTCAGATTCAGCAGTGAATACACTGACATGAATTCCTCCTTGGCATAAACCACTGTCAGCATCCTGTAAATCTTCTCCATCCCAGTGAGACTGTGCAGACAGGTCTGTTTTGTCCATGTAAGCCTCCATCTTCAAATACGTCTTGGGCATATGAACCTTTTGGTACCTGGAGAGCAGTCTGTAGGACCTGTGGATCTTGACCAAATTATACACGTTAGCCAGTGCCAATCCTGTTGTAGAGCAGGAGCCTTATGATGTTTAAAGGCAGGGAACCTAATTTCCAAGTATTTAATTGGATGTAATTGCACCAAATACACTTAAACAGCTTAGCATGTATTATGACATAGAGATTAAGTCCTATCCCAAAGCTCCCTGCTGAATTCATGACTTATTTGACCAGCTTGAGACTGAATGCCAGTCTTTACTGCAATTAACCCCAAATTGATGTCCGAAATCCTGATACTGCAAGAAGAAATTCAGATGCTGCCAGGTTAGTATATGTCTTTGCAAAGTTGACACTATTTCTAAAAACAAGCTACCAGTTCTGCTTCCATATACTGAGGAAGTTTGAATCTGTGTTGCACAGTCCAGGTCTCATAGTTGGGTTGCGCTATTTGAATAACTGATCTTACACAAAGCCTTATGAAATCCAGTGCAACTCTACACATGACCAGAAGTTCACAGAGCAAATCAGTCTTCAGCCTCTCAGAGACACATTTTGCAGCTCTTAGGTATCAATTAATTGCAGAGGAGGAAGTGCAGGGGTGTTAACTGCTGAAACGTGGTCCTTCGTTATAAAAATAGTCTATACCAATTTTTAATGTCCTCCTGGCTGATCAAAAGTATCTGATTTCATATCTTCTGTGGGAACATCAGAAGGGTTTTTTTCAGTTCAAACAATGAACATTTGCTCAGCTCATTTTTCTAAGTAACCAGTAAACTCATTGGGAGGAAAGAGGATTCTGATAAGCCTTAAAGATCAAGAAGAAAAGCAGTAAAGACATATTAATCCATTCTGCTTTATAAGGTAATTTTTTTTATATATTCACCTGTTCAAAGGAAAAACTCAAGTGCTTGTTAGAATTAAAATAGTTGTTACTTTTGATCAGGCCTGTATTAATCTATACATATGTGCTGTTGTTTACATGATTGCATCATACTGTGATTCCCTCCTATTTCAGTCTTCTATGATTTCAATTTATCCCTACAATGTGCATCATACTATTCAAAGAATTATATAAATATTACCTACAACTCACAATGGCCTTTAATCAATGTCATTTTGATTCCTTTTGATACTGAGCAATAAATAATAAAGTGACTGAGTAAAAACAAAACAGACCTTATGTGGACTGTATTACATCTGAGAAAGCATTGCTTCTGAACCAAAGCTTTCATGGTTATCTTTTCTTTGTTTTTTTTGTTTTGCCTTTTTACTGGGCTTTTGCTGCCATTTGATACGGAGACGTAATTTATGCCTAATTTAGCAAGAAGCACATACATGAGTCTTACTTTGAGCATGTGATTCATTGGCTATTTGCATGCTTAAAGCTGAAGCACTTTGCTGAATTAAGGTCATTTTCCTCAAAATTATTTTGGATGCCTTACTCTGAATCCAGACGAGTATCCCATTTTTTTTTTCCTACCATTTGCAGTTCGCAATAGATACTGCATTAGCAAGCAGTTAAAAGTCAGACAGAAGATGGAATGGACTTTATCTGACTATGCTCAGAAAAATTGAATTTTAGGAGATAAATGCTGTTCAGATTTAATTTAATATTCTGCTTAATAAAGACTATGCGATGGTTGGAAGGAGAATAGAAGTGTGTGTTTCTTGGCTTCTTTGCATCTTTGTACCATTTTCAGTTGTCCACCTTCAAGAACATTCACTAAACTCATCAGCAACAGATGTTACTGAGCATTTCCATTTAAAATCTACAGCACTTGCATTTGCCACGTTTAGCAAACCATTTCTAAAGCAGTTCTTCTGCAATGTATGTAGCTTGTGTAGACTCAGAGTGAAGTTTTGTGGTGGGGCCATCCTGAACATTTGTTTCTGGCAGATCAGAATGTATTTTAAGCCATTCAGCATCTCATCACAGCATAAAACTGGCTACAGAATATTTTCATAAGTGCTAGCAACAGTTGATCAACATGAATTGGAGATGAGCTGCCTGAATCATGATCTCCTTCCATCCGTAAATAACACAGTATCTCAGTTTATTATCATCTTTCTCTACTCTTGGCCGTTTTGACTCAGTGACTTCCTTTGGAGACAGATGCTGCAGTGCACCGTCAGCTGTGGACTCATTGCCCTAGGGGAACTAAGACACTTATTTCTACAAACATTGTGTGTCTTTAGCATTGCTTACAGGCCTTCTTTTGTAATTATTTTTTGAGATTCAGTTGACTAAATATAGCACCCAGTGCCATTGTAGATAGGCTAGGTTGTCAGAAGAACCTGCACAGGGCCAGCAGGCAGTGTCATTGGAGATTTGGAAGAGCTGTGACCTTCTAAAGAAGCCACCAGAGACCAAGTAGCTTGTCTAAAATGGCACTAGACAGATGTCTTTGGAAAATGAACCCGACTCATTTATTTTAAATATGTGCAGACAATCTAAAGGACACTGAATAAATGCAGCAAACCATATCAAATTTGTCCCATTGAAGTCCACAGTAAAAAGAATCCTTGGATGCCACAGGGGCTGGAGTTCAATTATTATCTTGGAAAAGGCTTGTCAATGTTACCGTTCTCCCAAAAATCTGTGATGTAATTTGTCTGATCTAATTGTAAATGTCTACAACTAAGCTAGTAAATCAATGGACACTGAATAAATGCAGCAAACCATATCAAATTTGTCCCATTGAAGTCCACAGTAAAAAGAATCCTTGGATGCCACAGGGGCTGGAGTTCAATTATTATCTTGGAAAAGGCTTGTCAATGTTACCGTTCTCCCAAAAATCTGTGATGTAATTTGTCTGATCTAATTGTAAATGTCTACAACTAAGCTAGTAAATCAATTTGCTTTCCCCCTTCCCCAGAAAAGAGAGTTACATGCACTTCAGTACTATGGTTCATCTGACCAACTGAAGACTTCTGCTTTTGCATGACCTAGATTGCGCCTCACAAGTGCTTGTTTCTACCCATCGACAATCAAGGCAGCATTGGATAGCTGGGTCAGATGTAGACCTCCACAAATGTAACATCTGTATCAGGGCAGAAGAATTCCTAGCCCTCATTTCTGGATGTGTAGTTGTAACACATATATATGACTACCAGGTGTCTGTTTGGTACGTTTTACAATGCCTCTGGAGTTACTAGTAATGGTGATTATTAGAAATGAGAAAAGACGTGCATTTTTTACCCCATTTTCTTTCTATCGAATTTCCTTTACTGGCTGGTGGACAAGGGTGGCTTCCTAAATAGAACATTTTGTATTTAAATACAAGCATAACTTTAATACTATGTAGAACTAGTACTATTAAGGACATTTTAATTTAAAATACTGAACATGAAGAAAAATAGCATGGCCCTATCTCTACCTGCAAGAATACTGACTGTCCACAAGTTCCCAGAGCAACAGTAGCACACACTTACCATATGCCTAGGGAGGTAGATTCATGTGTGGTTTATTTTCTATTAACATTTCACAGTGTTTCTGCTGGACAACATTCTGAAATGCTACAAACGACCAGAGTGAATAGCATTGGCCTGGGCAATCAGACCAGGGTGGGTGTTACTGTGCTCATTCATACATAACAAAAAGCAAAATACAGATATGTGCTTTCTCTTCATTGGTGATATGCTTATCTAATAGTTCCTACAGCAATGAAAATAAGCACAAAAGAAAGTGAACAAGTACAAAGTATGTCAGGTTCTGTTTAAAATACAAGGAGGGAGGAGTGTGAATGATATTCCCATGCATATTCCTTCTGTGCATTGCTCTACTACAAATAGGGTCAGACCAACACAAAGTGTTTAATTTCATATTTGAGACATTTCATAAAAATGTAGTCCCGAATTATCATCCAGATTGTGCACACTACATTTTGTAAAGCAAGGAGAATAAATATTTTCCCCAGTGGGAATATATGTCATCACAACGTTGAGTTTTCCATGGCTAAATAGAACATCTGAATCTAAGAGGTACATGACAGTTATTTTTAAAACCATTCTTTATATAGAAAATTGTTATGTGCCTGGGGAATGAACACTTGGCAGGGTCTCCACAAAAGAGGCCCAGAAAAACTATAGTAGGGCTGCTTCAGGTCAGTGTGTATGTCCATTTCCTGAGTGGCTCAAAGAACTCTTATAGAACACCTACCTAAATTAATGTCATTTGTTCAATCAAATAAGCTTAAATTAATTTCATTTTATTTATGTGCATCCCAGCAACACATAAACGTATGTAGATATGTATGTATATTTTACATTCATTAACATCAGCCCAATGGCAAGAGCACATGACCTTAAAAATCTGTCCTGCTTGATTTTTTTCTTTATCTTAATGTGCTCAGCTCCTAATTAGGATGGTAATTGGTGCCCAACAAGTACTGAGACAGACGGCTATACGGACAGAGAAGTCTAGCCTTGACAAGTTTTATCTGTGTTAGACAAAGCATATAACATATAAATGCAGTTACAGGCAGCTGAACTGCAAATACGCAATACATTGAGAACAAGATACTCGCTGCTCTGAAATGCATGTCATTCATCAGGCAAAGGTAGGATTGCCTGCCGCATACAAATTGGCAGCCTGAAAACATTGTCAGAACAACATGTAAATCATACCTCTTTGATCTGGCTGTCTCACAATAATGAGATATTGAAAATAAAGAATAACTTCTCCTTGGAGGCCTGAAGGAGAGGAAGCCAGGGAGCATTCCTATGGGCTTAAAATAAAATTTTTAGAGAAGTGCTAGTCAGTCCCACATGCACACCATGAGAAGGGCACATAAATTTACCTTCATTAGAATGAAGTAATTCAACATCTGAGTAATTACTATGCTACCAGCGGTTTGCCAGCTGATCGGGTCAGAGGCTGACAACACAAAAATGAAAGACTGAGAGAGCTGTTTCAGCTTTGCATCACAAGCAGGAAAAAATGAGAGGTCGCTGTGGGTAAAAATCAGACTTTAAAAAGAAACAGTCCAGTAGCGGTACTGAAGCAAACGCTTCAATGTGTCTTAACTTTTCCACGTAGCCCTCTCTCCCTGGCAGGGCCGGTCTGCGTGGCCGTGGCAGCGGCTCCCACCCCACGCTCTTGCTCAAGGGCAGCGCTGCAAGTGCTCCCGCGCAACCACAGAGCAGATCTCTGGGCTCTTCCCAGCATGCCCAGTCCATGCCAGCAGAGCCTTTTCCCAGCTGCTCTTCTTTCCACGGATCATGCCAGTTTTGTTGCGGGCTAGCCACTGCTTGCCCTGGTGTCTGGCAGGAGAAAATAACCAAAATTATCCCAAGCAAACAGAAGCCAAACAAAGCAGCCAGTGTGGCAGCAGTGCCCAAAACCTTGGAGTCTGGCCTTCCCGCACACCCCTGCGGTGTTTCTGCAAACACTGCAGAAAATGGTTGTTCTTTGTGCCTTCCTGCAAGGGGTCGCTCCCCTCCACTGCTCTTGGTCCTTGTCCGACTGGGCAGGCTGCAGCACCTTGCTCACCAACACGCCAGCCATCCTCATTTCACACCCACCAAATCTCACTCTCGTCCTGCCAGGAAAAACCTTTCAGGCCCATCCAGTGCATCTGCTCTGTTAAATGCTTGCTGTCTGTACTACATCAAGCAAGTTGCCCTAAGGCTGTCATTGCCCTTGGCTCAGCAGCCTTTCCACATGGGCATCTTCTATGAACTGGTTGGAAACTCTCATTCAAAGGGATATGGGGCTGCTGTGAGACACATCCCCACCAGCACTGGGGATGGAGAAGGTCCACTCCCACGTGATCAAGGATGGAAGGGGAAAAACAGACACTACCTTATTTTAACCCTTTGGAAGAAGTCTGGGTCTCTAAGGCTCAAGTGTTAACGTGAGTCATACTGAACATGGGAAAAAACCCTTCTGTTTTCAGCCCATTCACATTATTTATTACCTACGTCTCCACATTTTTGGCTCAAGAAATGCAAAGTGAATGCAAATCTCTCCTGCTCTCTTTCACTCACTCCACATTCTAATCAGCTGCTGCCTTGTGTCTTTGTGCTTAGTCTTGCAAAGGATTCCCCTCCATGGCTTTTCTTCTCCTGAGAAAGGCAGTGCTTCCTGTGGATATTATCCAAGCCACAGTGAGAAATCCCCCTCTGCAGGATGGTGGGGCCAGCTTTTGTATGTTGATAGTGTTCCCCGGTAAATAGCAGGTCTCCGAAGACACCCTTGTTCATGCCATGAACACCAATGCCCAAGCAGAAGGAAGGGAGGGAAGGCAATGATCTTCATGAGCACTTTTGAGTTTTGGGCAGTGCCTGGACTGAACTGAATGTAAAATGCCTGATCTCCAGCGGGGCAGCATCCAGCCCCACTGACATACCTGTACCACAATCAGGTCTGAAGATGGCCAGCACAGCAATCTGGTTTGCAATTCCTTCCTGCTGCAAGAAAGTGTAGGGTCATGTTTGGTTTGTTTGGGTTTTTTGATCCATAGTAGACCCCTTAACCAGAAGTCCCTAGACCCCAGATGGGTACTGGGAAGATGAATTATTTGACTAGTAGGACTGAGTATGATCAGGCTCCTAATTACCCACAGCAGACTCACTTGCCACTCTTTCATGCTTGTAGGCAGGCCTAAAGTACATCATCCTACATTAGTAGGCACGGGGGAGACTAAGCTGACAGTACATGTGGTATGTATTACCTAAGCGCAGCTCTCCACATAGCTAGTATTGGCTGAATTGACTAAGCCATTTGAAGCTCAGTCTTGCCAGGAATGAGGTATCAGCTGTACAGGGAAGAATTAAGCCTGGGCTATCATAGTGTAACGAGAAGGTCACACCATAAAAATAGTACCTAGAACCCATGGGTTTGGTTTCTTGTTTAACCATGAACAAGGTACTTCAGCTAATGGTACTAGAGCAAAAATGAAAGTTAATACTGTGGTGGGACAGTCCAGAAAAGCACACTGGAGTAGGTATGTTTTTTCAGTATTTATATAGTTTGCAGCACTTTCCCATGTAAATAAAATGGTAAATACACAAAAATAGCCCAAGACAAAATTATTACCCTACTCCTACCCATCATCTTACACATGCAGCTTTTAAACAGTCTGCTGTAGTTTTTCTGTAGAGATGTGTACAGCCTTGTGGCCTCCAGAGGCTACTGCAACACGAATTACAAGTACAAATGGCAGGCAGATCTGCTTTACTGACATCCTGAAACAAACTCACAGGTGCTTTATGGAAGGAACAGAAAATCAGTTTAATTCCTGTACATAAATCTTCATTGGGCAGCGAAAGACATTTCCTACAGTCTTCCTTGGAAGGGCAAAAGGTTCCACATGCCCAGATTGGAAGAGACAGATTTCTTCCTGAAGACTGCAGCACCAAGACCATTGTATCCTCCACATTGCTTGCAAGGCTCTGCTCTTTAAAGACCTCAGAGACACCACAAAGAAGCTGTGCTGGCCTTCCATCCGCATACCAGGAGCGCAACGGGACATGCAAGCCTGCACGCAATGTTAACTGGGACAATCTTTGTATCCTATGCACTTATATGCGTTTTGTGCAAAAAAAAAAAGGTGGCAAGCTGGGCGTATCTGTATCTACAGCTCCATGCAGACATAATGAAGCCTTGGTTGTAGGCTAGGTCTCAGCTTCTCTGCAGCACCGCTGGTGCACAGGGTGAATGCGAGCTGTGCAGAAAGCACCATCTCCCGGTCTGTGTTCAGGCAGCGTCTGCCCAGTGCTGACCATCAAGCCCAGAGGTCACGATGCTCTAGCTTGGTTTCTCCAAAATCCCAATGCAGTTTATGTTGACTTGTGTGACATTAGTAAGGGTTGCAAAAATACAGTCTGTTTCTCTGTATAATGCCCCCTTCCCACACGCAGACACACAAACCCAATCAATATAATGCATCAGCTGGGAGATCAGATGCTGGGGCAAACACACGTCCTTCATCTGACAGCACTGTACTTACTCACCCCTTAGACTTCAGTTACACAAAAACTGCTAATTGAGAAGGAAACTCCATAATTTCTTGAGTTTTAAGAGCTCTTTAAGAAATCTTCCCACTTCAGTGCCCCAATTAACCCCTCACAGATTTAGCACACTAGTCACATTTAATGCTAGCCATTAATGAAACAGTCTGCAGTGGGCCAGAGGCATCAAAGAAGTCTCTTGCCTGCAGTGCCATCTCTGTGAGTGAACTCCTCTGCCTGCCAGATGAGTGCAGCCGTGGGTGGTGGAGGTAATAGGAATGGTCCTTTTTGCTCTCATTCCTGAGGGTGGTTCCACCTCCAGACTAAGCCAGGTCATCCTCAGCCCCAAAGAGTCATTTCTGCAGGCAGGCGTCTCCAGGTGGTGCTCTTTGCATGCCTTAATTTAAAAACCAGGTGGATACCCCTTGGCCCTTCAGAGTAATACCACTTTCATAGCCAGCTTTCAAAGGTGTTGCCCTCTTGTAAGTAAGGTTTCACCCTCTTTTAAGCAGCATCATTGTGTCTTGTGCCTCAGACCATCACAGAAAGACCTGACAAGTAGATGGAGCAGCATCTAATATAATGTTGTAGCCTCTGAGTCTCTCCACAGAAGATGAAGATTCAGCACCTGCTTAGTGGAACTCCAAACACAGATGGGATAAGTGCCTTCCCCGTACTGTCTTGGGAGCAAGGGAAGGAAGAGCTGTCAGTGCTAATGAGGTATAGAGCAGGTGATGCAATTATCATCTGGGAGCCTGAGTAGGATGAGACAGACATTGCTTTCAGGGTTCATTGCTTTATTAGCGACACCTGCTAACCAGCTTACATGATACCCCCCTAGCCACACCAGACACAGCTTAAACTAAAATGAACTGTTTTTGAGTAAAACCAAAACATTCTAGGTGATATCAAAGCCAGCCTCGAGGCTGCACTTAAACAGCAGGA
>NW_009227527.1:50179-64638 GCF_000690835.1 Fulmarus glacialis | reverse complement strand
CCTGCTTCCTGAGAATCTGTCTCCAAGCTTGTACATCACCACAAGTCTCTTCTTCCCAAAATGGGATCATCAGCTTTGCACAGAGCTGCGGAGGAATGGTGACTCCCTGCTCATCTGCGGTTAACCACAGGTTTGAGATTATTGTAGGAAGGCAGGCCTGGCTGATGTTCAGATCAGATTCAAGTACTGCTGAGGAATGGAGGCAGCTCCCACCACGGTGGGAATGGCACAGGGAGACCTGGAGTATATAAAAACCACAGCTGTGTGTCAAGCACCTGCAAGAAGGCCCAACATGACAGATCATCACTCAAATAGGCAGGATGTGTTTGGGAACCTGGTTTTTCCCTGGGGAAGATGAAGGGAAGCGGGAAGACCTTGTGGATAAATTTAAACCCCTGCAGCCTGAGTGCAACGGCATAACAACAACTGTATGCCATGTGACGCTTGGATCCATGTTCATCCATGCTACTGAGGGCTGAGAACAAGTGGACAAGGGTGACAAAAGTCCCTTAAACATGGGACAAGTTAAGTGAGGTAAGACAGTAAAGCGCTTTGAGAATCTTGTACCACTGGAGCCCAAAGTGTTACCACGACACAGACATCTGACAGCAACTGGTGCTCTGTACATCACTGTAGACTGAATTAGATTAACTCCAAGGGCACATGTGGATAGGTCTAAAATCACACCCATGAAATGTGTTGCTCTTGTTCTTAGGCTTGGCTGGATTGCGGGGTGCAACATAAGATCTTACTCAAAGGGAGGGGGTGTTAACAGTGTCAGCAGAAGAAATCTATTTTTGCTACCAGCCCAATTTGACAAGAGAAAAGGACTTTTTCTTTTCAAGTTGTGTTCACTCATTTAAATATTTTTTGGGTAATTAACACTGGGGGCCAACAGAGTTGGTGTTCCTTGAAGAAGAGTGAAACATTTATTACCCTTCTCGTCTTCCTTTCTGAAATGATTGAGGTGAAAGAAAGGTTAGAAGGAGAGTCTTTTCTGGGTTGTCTTATTTCTCTTGTCTTTCACATTGGTTCCAGGAATGGAAAGTCATTAATCACCTATCAAGATGGCAGATAAGAGTTGCCTTGGGGTTAGCGAGGATTGGAAAAGATCATTTAAGCATGGCAATTAATTGAAATGAGTAAGATGGGGACAGACTCTTTATTCAAAAGTAAGTAGCAGGTGATAGTGAGGAATTGAGTGAGGAATCTTAGCTGACAAAGATGAAAAGTAGAAAATGAGTTATAAGGTAAAAACAAAAAGCAGTAAATGAATGGAGAAAAAGGTTTAGAGTGATAATCCCAGTTTATTTATTGTTTTAAATTATTCAGCTGGAAACCTCTGACTTTACCTTTCCTCCTAATTACGTTAGCCACGTCAGTACTACACAGACAAAGCAGTGGGAGCCAAATACCAGCCACCTTTGAGGCTCCAGAAGAAGGATGTTTCAGACAGTGATTGCATTATGCATCTCTGTGACAAAGTTTTCTCTCCCAGTTAGACTGTGGGGCACCGCAGCTATATATCTTGGAATGCTGCCGCTGCTGAGTTGCACGAGCTCTCATTATATCTTTTGCTGGTTTCATGCATCCTGTGCTTTTAGCACAGCTGCCACCAGTTCCACCATCCTCCTCCTCTGTGTGAGGGACTCCCTGGGGCAGGTCCTGCCGACCACCCACCTCTCCCACATTTGATGCAGACTCGTGGCGTTGTTTTACAGGCACAGGCAATATCACCAAAACACCTCCTGCTTTTTTGTCCTTTCTGAAGGAGGTGCCAAAAGGCGATGAAATAGCCTGTTTTGAAGAGCCAAAACAACACAATAAAACCTGCCCACAAAATACCTAAAAGATTCATGAGGCCTTTCCTTTGAAAAGCCTTGCGGTCAAAACTACTGGGGATGAAACACTTTTTACCATGTTCTGCAGTAAAAAGCCTGCATTCATAAAAGCCTCTGGGAGCTATGATTTGACCAACATACAATCTTCTAACGGCAATCCGTTTCCACATGAGTTGCTTCTACCTCTTTGTTAAGCTCAATACATTCTCTACTGAAGAAATTTGTTATCCCATACCCATGCAAAAAAATTCTCGATGGGATATTCAGAGTTGGAATTTCATCAAGATAAATAAAATGTCAAATCAAATGCTTCAGTTTCTACAAATTGCAATTTCTATGAGAAAGTGGCATTAAAAAAATTTTAACTCACTCAACAGACATGGCAACAACTGCTGCTTCTTATATACTTGGATCTTGTAAAGATGCAGTAGGGCTACAGGGTGTTGTGGTGTCCATTGGCAGGATCTGCCATGCTTCCCTGTTGAGCCTATTTGGATTTTCAGCAGAGGCCTGGTGCGACCTCTGTGAAATCACACTAGAGAGTAAGCAGAATCCCAGTTTGCCACCAGAGCAGCTGTCAAAAAAAGCTTTGATCTCAGAGGAAACCTGAGGAAGGGAAAAGTTTCCAGGAGGAAAAATCAATTAAATTCACTGATATTATCAGCTGGCTACAAACTGTTACTCTCTAGAAGAAAGGAGGAAACAGGACTGAAACTGCATTTCAGAGACAGTCGTATGTTCAGAAGTCAAAATTTCTCTCCTGGCTGTTACTGAACAACTCATAGTCTTTAAATTAGGGCAGAGGCAACCAGGACTAAGTTTTCAGCGTTTCTGTGCCCAGAATGTCCGTTTCCTAGTGAATCCTGACATCCAACCGCCAAAGGTCAGGGCCTCTTGGAAGTTACCCCTTGGAGCAGACGTTTGCCCTGGAGTGGTGGCTTCCAGATAAATTAGCAGCCTCTCAGTCATAACTCTACCTTTCACCTTCATACAAAAAAAAAAAAAAAAGCTTTGAAAGGGTACTGTTCGTGTTGTGATAGCTGGCAAAATAAAAAGCATTCACCTCCTGGAGCTGACAACTGATCCCTGTGCCACATGTGTGAAGCATCCAGTTATGACTTTTCTGCTGAATAAAAGGTCAACTTTAATAAATCTTTGATGCCTTCTAATCAAAGTTCAATATTTGGTGCAATAATTTTTTTGCGTAAATATCCTGTTCAGCTGCTAGCTGGAGCACACAGAGCCAGGTTGATCTAAAGCATCAATCTTGAGGAAATTGGAGAAGTTTATAATAAGCTCTCAGTCATATCTGTGATGCAGGATTAAAACCAATTCTGCATGACTTGGCTCAGTCTAAGTCCTGAAAGACCAATAACATGCAGAGCATCTGTGATTAAAGTTCACACGCTGGGCTGTCATTTAGTGGACGTTATACTAATTACAGTCCTGCTGCCTTCAAAGAAGAATTGTTCTGCTGTCTTTTAAGATACCAAGGCTGTTGTAATGACATGCATTCAAAATAAATCTCAAAAAATTGAGAATAAATCTCAAAAAAATAAAGATTCAGGTAGCAACTTCATTAAGATTGCGAACTTGAAACTGCAATCTGCTGCAACAGGACAGATTCAACTTTCCAAAAATGATGTTTTCTTCAGATATGCTGGCTGGTACAATTCTCTTTGCATGCACTATTACTGCTCAGTATATGGGGCATGACTCATGATACATCACAACACAGAGTGATAGCTAGAGAAAATTGAGCTTCTGAAAACTGAGATTAAAGGGGAAAAGCCACAGGAATAAATAATACAATAGACAGATAGGGCTGGAGCATACAAATAAGATGTCTCAGAATAAGTTTTGGCCTTTCATCTAGCCTCTGGTAGTGGGCTGTGGACATGCTTTATTTTCCCAGCATCCTAAGGGAAGTGTGAGATAGTTAAAAAAAGTGAAGCATGAGGCCTTCTGCTATCAAGTCCAGGTATGCTGGTACTTGAGGGTCAGAGATGTGTATTTTCCAGCATCCCCTTGTTTTCAGTCCTTTGATAAACAGCCCCGGACCAGCAGCCAGCTCTGCCTACCTGCAGCCTGCAAGGACGGAAACCCGCAGCAACTCCCCTGCGATTCAGGTCTCAGCACAGAGACCCACTCCCACCCAGCAAACCTCCTGCCTGGTTTCTGCAGCTCTGCCCTGGGTGCAGTGGGTGCAAGCATAGTCACGCACCTTCCACTGGGAGGAAAGCTGCAGTCTGGCTTTGCCCCCTCAGTAGAGACATTTGTGGTACAAGTGTAAGTACTGCACTCCTACCAATTTTTTTTTCTTTTTTTTTTTTCTTTTTCTTAAGAGCCTGAATTTGAAAATTTGTCTTGTAGTTCTTCCTATGAATTTCATATTTGTCAGGTGGTGTCTTTTATGGCACTAGATGATTTCAAGTGCTGCTTACAACTAATAAATCTCTTTTCAAGCTTTGCTTTAGTTTAAGGCAAAGGCTACGTGTTGTTTCCAGTATTTCATACTCCTCCATATCTACAAACGCATGTGCAGAGCACAGTGCATAAGCCAAGCAGAGCACGCTTTACCACCTCTGCTCCTTCCTTCCGGGAACAGAAGAGATGGCAGGTCTAGCAACTGGAAGGAAAACAAAGAGGGGACAGGAGGTATCAGAGAGCAAAGGAAGAGTCCTCTAAAATCTCTTGCTGCTGTTCTGGCTCTGCAGATAAACACACATATGTAAGTTAATTACTGGGCCTTTTTTTTCCAAAATTAGTATCTCTCAGTAGTAAGATGCAGAGGCTGATGTTATAAAAAGGTGGATGATTTTAAATTAAATTAAAGAAGACAATAACTTCATAATGGCTTTTCCAGAACATAGGCGCCCTTCCAGCAAAAAATAATCTATTATGATTAGAGCTGTTAAGCTTTCACACACAAATTGCTACAACATTGCAAACTAAATCCATGCAACTCATGTATCATTTGTTATTCTTAGCTTTATTATCCTTGCACCGGGCATGCCATCTGCCCTCTTGTTCTGCTTTGTTTTCCATAGCCAGAGGTGAGCCGCTGAAATACTTCTCAGAAATGCTGGGATATACATGCCCAGGAAAGTCATCTTGTGTTGGCCCACCCACACATGCTCCCACTTGACAGACATCTTTTGTTAAATCAATACCACAGAAAGGCCAACAGAAAAGATCATGTCTGTGTTCGTGCAGGTGCATATAGCACTTCAGCATTGATCAGCCATGAAACATCTGGGAGAAAAGTAACACCTGCAATGGCTTCTGTTTTCCTGAAGAAAACAGTGGAATCCCAGAGGAGTAAATGAAATATCTACGCTCCATCTTTGTTTTTAGATGATGGCCTTTGTCCCCAGTGAGTCGAGACCCAGCGGTGCAGAAGGGGGTTTGTGTGGGCAAAAAGTTTTAACTGCCAAGAGCTCACAGCAGGATGGAGGTCAGACTAAACAGGTCCTAATCCCGCTTCCATTGAAGTCAGCTAAAAGACTCCCATGGAGAATATGATCCTGCCTCTCACTGCCTCTGTTTTAGAGTTGAAAAGAATTAAGGAGCAGGCTAAATGATGGATTAAGAACAATTTTTTTTTTTAAAATGTGATGGAGGAGGGAGAGAAGGAAGGGACAGAGACTGATGCATTTGGGAGAAAATCTAAAATTTCAAGACAATGAGAGATACATGAATGAAACATAATCATTAGTAATTCAAAGTTTTAAGTTGAATGTCTACATACATATTCCTTAAAGAAAAACATACTGGATCCAGTGACGTGCATACACGCCCATCTAAGGAGATGCTACAGCCAGGGTGAAGGTCAGTAAAGGAGAACGAGTTTCCAAGTCACTTCTGTGTGAGGTGATATGTCCCGGGCAAAAGGATGCTAGCCCAAAGACACCATCAAATCCCTATCTCTGTCTATGGAGGGAGTCTAGGGCCTGGTTCTCTGATAAAGGATGTAATTGCTGATATTAAAATCAAGAAAGAGAAGTAGAAACCAATAGAAATTTATATGGAACAAGTTACAGTGCATAAAAAATAGATTCTAGATTTTTCTTTAGTGTCTTTAATTTGTCTTTTTTATTTTCTACACATTAAAACTTGGAGTTTATGCTAAAGATACCAGGGAAAGATCTTGGACTGTTGGGACTGGGGGAGAGGAGTGTTCAGAGTATGTTCAGTATAATAGAAATTGTATTAAGAACTGCCAATGTTGATGCTGAAGTTCCAGTTCAGCACTAGACAAATACAGATCCAATCTTTTTGGAAAGCCATGGCAAAAGGTACTCACAAGGAGGTGAGCCGCTCGTAAGCCAACCCATTTAAACGCGCTGGGACCCACAGATGAACAGAAACATTTTTTGCTCTAAGACAGAGAAACCACAGACCTTCAGCTCAGGACAGTCGCATCCTGAAAAGTATGTAAGCTGTACATGTTTCCCACCCAGCACAATAGGATGCTGTAGGGATTTAAAAAAAAGATCATAGGATACATTAAAAAAAAAAATAATATGTGGCCTACTGTAAGGGAGATTGTGTTACCTGTGCAGGCAATACAGATAAGATGAACACCAGCTACAGAACTAGTTGCAATTTAGGTGCTGAAAAACCTGTGCTGGAAAAGGCATCAAAAATGATGCCAGACACATCAAAAATGACTTCTAGTCAGGTCATTATTCTGAAGCTCATCAAAAGGATGGTTTCTGAGTAATTTGTTCACCTGGTGTTATTACTCTCAGAGAGCAAGGCCAAGGACAATGACAAGTTCTTTAGTCCAAGAAAGACATAAAAAAGCATCAAGAATTCAAAGATAAATGAGACAAATTCAGACTAGAAATAAAGCCCATGTTTTGAGGAGCAAGGGTAACTGACCGGTTGGACAAGATACTAGAAGAATGGCAGAGTTTTGGTCTGAGAAAGAGATGACTGACTTACTTAGAAAATAATCTTCACCCAGCACTGAAGCTACTAACCTCAAGGCGGCTGTAACCCTGCAAGACCAGGAAGAATTGGGAAATGTGGGAGACGGTGTAAGGGTCGCGTCTAAACCTAACCTCTCTGAACCATTGTTGAAAATCAATGTTATTAACCTGAAATATAAAATAGGAATGAATCACTTTGAGATTTGAGTCTTTGAGAGGCCTTTCATTGTAAATATCCTTGCGCTAAGTTATTGAGTGTACTTCAAAGAAACAAAAAGGAGCAATTGTGCTATCCAGGAACAAGGAGTGGAAATGATTTTAAGCCTTAAAAATGGCACTTACCTTTTCAAGAAGTATTGCCCAAGTGTTTGCAGCATTAGTCAGAGTTTTCAATTGTCTAATCACAGTTAATCTCAACCTCAAAACCTGTTATTAGTCAGCCAGCCACTGGCAAGGGGAGGGGAGGAGAGAAGGTTTTGGTGTCACACAGGTGTCAATGCAAAGCAACCCTAACGAAGCCAGAGGAATCACAATAACGTAAAACACACATATAATGTAAAACACACATATTATGTAAAACACACATATTATGTAAAACACACATATTCTGGCTCTGGGGATTGCACCCAGGGCAACGTGACTGGCACACGAGCAAACAGCACTGAGAAGCAGCCCTGTGTGCGGACAGATGCCTGCTCAGCCAGCCCCGTAATGTGCAAAGAGCTTCACCAAAACCCACTCTCCTAGATGGTGAGCAGCAGCAAGCACTTTTAAAAGGAGCGTGGAAGTGAAGTACCAGAAACTAATCCAATAGCCACTTGTGCTCTCCTCTGCCCTGAGGCACTGGTTTTACGGAGGAAAAGACGGCAGGCTTACGCAGGTTCCCTTGGTGGCCAGCCCTGTGACCACACCTGCAGGCGTAGCCACCGTTTCAGAGACCCAGCTGCTGACCTGGGCAGATGTGGATCTGCAGCAGCAGGGGACAAGGGGAATAGCAGTCACCAGGGGTCAAGTGTATGCACATGTTTCTGTCACTGCTACTATGTGTGCCTTGAATAACCCAAGCATTTGTGAGACTAATGTTTGGATAGTACCGGTGTATTAACTTTGCAGTTGCATGTTGCAACCCCAAATATCAATGACCACACAGAAAAGCTGATCCATGCCAACGGAGCTACCACTGATTTAATCTTTTAGCTTAAGGAGATAGGCACAAAGAAGCATGACCCTAATTCTTCTAGAGATAAATTTGCCATCTGGGGGGAGGGTTGGAAGAAAATAATTTTGAAAAACTACACCATGAAGTCCCATCTGTTTCTTAAAGGTGGACAGACCTGGCATGTAGTGATCAGCCATATGAGTTTATATGTCCCTGGTGTGTGCTGGTGTGTGTCTGCTGGAAGTGACACAGAGCATTCCTGATCAGTGCTTTGAAAGCAGCTTTTCCCCTCCCCTACATAACTATGTAATCTTTTAACATGATCCTGGGAATTATCCTTTTTCCAGTACCCCATTTGACTTTGTTGTTGATGTCATGGAAAAAAAGCAGTCAGTTGTTTACCAGAGCATTCAATTTCTTATCAGCAGATCTGGCTATGAATAATTATACCACATATTAATACCATAGTAAGCCAGCTAATGGGCTACAGACTCCTAACAAATAACAGGATGAGAGAAGAAAGGGCAGATTGGCAGGAGGTTGTTGCCTTTGCGAGGGTTGAATTATAGAACTGGCCGGGCTTCAAAACTATGAATCACTAAGAACATGCACACAGCAGTTTTACATCAGTGAGCTCTATTGACTGTGGAGGAGCTAATATTGATCTACTAAACATATGGGAGTGGGGAGGCAGGTCCCACATAGTTAAAAACGTTGTGTTTTAATGTCTGTCCTTTGAATTGTGTTGGTTCCCTGAAAAACCCACGCATTTCTGACATCATGACCAGACCTTTATCCAAAGCCTTTGAAATGATAGCTGCTTCCTTTCAGGTTCACAGTGACAGATACCTTTGAAACACGACTGAAAAAAGATGATTGTGAGTTACCATGCTTATCATACCTCGTATCTCCCTTATCATGTTAACCCAGTTTGCAATATCTACACTGATGTCTATATTCATGTAGATGTTTCTAAATATCAAAAAATACAGAATTGACTTGCCTTTCCTTAATAGTTGGGATTTATCTTAATTTGTGCAAATAGGGCAAAAATATTGCTTCATGGCATAACCTTTGTATGCTACGTGGCAAACCACAACATGAGCGGCAAGGAGCCACTGTACAGCACTTTGTTCTTCACTCCTGCAAGGAAGGAAGAATGAACGCTGCAGACCATGAAGCTGTGCTGATCTCAGGGAAGGGAAGTCAAACTATGATTGCTTTTCTACCCATAAATACACTTCATTGTCCATTATAGGAGATAGCACAAAATAGCGCACTGGCTATTAGAGGCTATTTCATGGGGCAACATAAAAAAAACGTAAGTAGAAATCATAGCCTGTTTTATTCACAGGACTTAGAGACCCTGGACTTACATATTTGCATACAAATGACAAATAAACATTTTGCACCCTGGCATCTAGTAAGTAAACACTGAATTTAGGATTTTAACTATAACATAGGATTTTTCTTTATGTGCTCAGTTCATGCCACTGGTCATACATGGATCTTTATTGAATATTTGCATCTCTCATCAAATCTTAACATTTTCTTGAATTTGTTCATAAGACCTCTCGGCAGCATGGTCTCCCATCCCCAGTGACCTGTTGCTAACAACCTCTGACTTTATTCTTCCAAATATCGCAGTCACATCCCTGTCACTGTAAGCCATAGCACAGGACTAAAAAAAATGGAAGCTGAACACGGTCCTCT
Source organism: Fulmarus glacialis (assembly GCF_000690835.1). NCBI lineage: Eukaryota > Metazoa > Chordata > Aves > Procellariiformes > Procellariidae > Fulmarus > Fulmarus glacialis. The sequence continues at coordinate 54,988 of NW_009227527.1, read as the reverse complement.
TCTTTCATTCTGACAAGCAGGCACACATCCACAAACACTTAACTGTCTTGGCAGCCTCCAGTAATAATAATCAGACCTGCAGCCTGCTGAAATACAGAGAAGAATCTCTCTGCAGGGTAGGGTTACAAGAAATACAAGACATTCTTCAATTCAAACGCTAATTTTCCATCTCTCCATTGTAAAGAAGTAGCCAATGCATATAATATGCATCTGTTTCAAGGAAAAGTCTGTTTGCAACATGACCTCCACACATTGTGGCCTGTGTACCAGTAAACAAACTAGGCATGATGGAAATCTGACATTTCAGGTTTGGCTATTGAAAACCAAGAATATGTGTGATTTAATTTTCAGCTGTTTATGAAGAGAATGAACAAAGCACAGAGCTCTTTCATTTCTCCTGTTAATCCAGCCCGCCTCATGGAAAACCTGAGCTGTGGCCCTTTGTGACCCTGTTCCTTTGCTTTTACGTAAGAGAAAGAGAGGGAGACCAGAGGAAATTAAAAAAGCAAGGGAGATAAAGTGATGTCTCAAATGACCAAGACATTGAAAAAAATTCAAAAACAGCAACTCACCTTGAAGTTTCCAAGACTCTGGTTCCCTGGACACTTCCAGGGAGCCAAACTTCACACCTTGCTGTAGGGCACAACATTATTGGCCTCTTCTCCTTCAGAGAAAGCACATGTGGTTTAAAATGATGAGGGACAAATAAATATTTTCTCTAAGATTAATCTTGACATGTAAGGTCTCAGAGAAGGACCAATTTAGGGCTGATTGGCTGCCTCCCTTGCACGAACATTCGGTAATTTAAAATTTGATCACTTTAAGTCAGTCAGTCACAATCAAACTGTAGGTCAAATTGCATCCTTGTTTTCCCTAAAGTGCTTTTGGAAAGAAACAAATGAGATCACTGAAAATATAAATTAGTGCAGAATATATTGGATATTTACAATCTATCTATGTGCGGTCAATAAATGATTTCACCCTAGAGAGGAGAGTGTAAGTTAAGGCAAACAGACCAGGCATGGCAGAAGCTTTCATTTAATAACAAGTGTATTTAATACAACTATTTTATTACATACTTCTGAATGAAACACAGTCTTTCCAACTGCAGTTGACCTGCACCTGCACAAATGAGAAGAAAATCTGGCTTACAGAGCAAGGGATAAAAAAATAAATAGAAATCCTTATTTCCCTGAAATAAGCTGTGAATACTTGAATCTTAGAGAAACTTGGCAGCTTCCATTAACTAAAAGTTGTGGTACTCATACAATGATCAGATTCACACATTTTGCTTTATGATACATTTTTTTATCATTGTTATTCAAAATCAGTTTGATTAAAAAGCAATCTTTGGTATAGTGTGAATTCATTTATTTTGCATGGGGCTTCTAATAATTCTAATTATTACTGTAATAATCCTAATACCTATTAAGTGTCCTCCCTTTCAATTTCACATTCTTCAGCTCAGACAAAATCCTGGTAATGCTTTCACATTGACTCTTCTCAAGCATGGTGGCTGTTGGATTTAAACCACTGCACTGCATTGTGCATCCTCAGTTTAACAGGTCTTGCACTGCTGGACCTTGAGCAAACCCTGTAGAGGAAGCTAAGCAAGTCCAATAGGAAAAGGAAACTTGCTCTGCCTGGGGCTGTGAGTTATCTTCTGCCACGGTGCAGTCACTTGGCTTGCTGGAAGGGAAGAATTGACCTTCAGGAATGGTGGGCAGAAACCAGAAGAGAATAGACCTTCCCTGTTTTGCAGCACAAGGCAATGTAGTCCTTTAACAACCACGGGGTTGAAGAAGACTTGCTTTAAAAGGGATACCAGAATTTCATCTGAAAGAAGAACCACGCATTTGAGTGATCATGAAGATGTGAAAGAAAACAAGGCAAGACACTTGCTCCGCCCCATCTGAGCTCTGGATACCATGAGGCTGCCCCATTTTAAGTTTCGTATTTGTCACCATCAGTCAATTTATTCAATGTTGTTTGAAGTAATGCAGTCCAGTGAAATAATATATCCCCACCGCTCCTTTTCACAGTGATCCTGCACTCTGCTTAAAGCTTGGATTTCAAAGTTTCATATTCGTTCCCTGCACATAGAGCTAATTACCTTGGCTAGATGACAGATCACATTACTCGCAGGGTGACACCGGTGAACCCAGCAAATTAACTGAGGATCACATAACTTCACAATCCCCATTTCAATTAGATGTTAAAGTGAAAACTCTTTTCAGAGTTGTCATTCTCTGGTCCATCTCCACCTTCCAAAAGAATTTGGCTCAAGAAGGGCGCTGCAGAATGGAGATTGCTGTCAGTAAAATCAAATTTGCAAGAGAAAGGGCTATACTGCTAGCTTCTTCATGGGAGGCTTTGGTTTCCTACACTATTCATTTGGGTTTTTTAATAGCAATAAATATGTGGAATTGGAACTAAACTGAAAATAGGAGCCTGTAGAGTAAATATTCATGTGGCATTATCCATAATAGAAGCAGAGATACTGCTGCTATTTGAATTAACAACCAAGAAAACATGAAACTGATCTCCCAAGGAAAAGGATGTACAATGCTGTCTCTCCCTGGCCTCATTTTAAGACTCAAACTGGTTCAAATTGTTATTGGGATAAATATTCAGCATTTTTCTTTCCTCTACCATCTACCTCTCCTATTTTTACCTTGGTAGGCATCATTACCATAATATAGGCTCATAATGTTGTGCATTGGGCCCAATTTTGAATGCTTACTAAGAAATCCTCCCTTGTCCATGTACCGCTGTTGAACCCAATGGGACTATTTGTGGGGTGATTATTTACATAATTAAGGCTTGTGCTACAAAATGTGGAGCTGACTTAGCAACATGTTCTGTGTATTTAATAATTTCTATTAACATATTTATTAACCAAGTCAATATGTTGATGCGTATCATAATCGTTATTATTTCACTGTCTTACAACAAACGACGGAGGCAGAAGGGAGGGGGAGAGAATCCCACACTTAGAGTAACCACAAGAAAAATATCAGAAAAATGGAAGGAAGGAAAGGAAGGAAGACACCAGGCGAATGGGACACTGAGGAGAGTAGATATAAGGGAATATAAAAAAATTCTATGGATGATGGCAAGAGAGCAACTATGATATACAGTGATTTTGCAAACCATCTAATACCATGTCACAAAATCTTACTGTTAAAGTTAGTTCAAATTGCTTTGGATGTGAACACTGTCACCTTGATCAACCAGCTATGAATTCAGGGTGATGACAGCAAGCAGCAACAGGAAGCCAAGAGATGAAGTGTATGGTCAGATTCTGCCCGGATCTGAGGTTTTGGGAGCTTGGATACTATGGCAAGGTACCACAGAAGTGAACTTAGAAGATTGATTGAAAAAATTGGATGGCAATTGCTGATTTAGGAGAAGGGGTAAAAGGTCAATGAGGAAAGAGAGCAAATATTACTTAACGGGAACTATACACACTGTTCAGGATGGAGGCACGTGAATTGTTCACCATGCAGGATTACAACAGGCACAAGGTGGGAATGGCCATTTTGGGGCCTGACAATGCAGTGAGCCCAATGACTCATTTACAGCATGGGTGAGGACCGATGAAAGCAGCAGTCGGCAGCCGGTTCTTGAGGAAGGCAGGAAACTCAAGGCATGCAAAGAGTGGTCCTTGCCCTGACTTCAGCCCCACTGAATCAAACCTCTTAGTCACCCGGGGCAGAGCGGTCCCACTTCTTGCACGATCTGAGGGAGGAGGGGGTTTACAGTGTGCCTCCATCCCGGGCTGCAGAGAAGAGTTTGGGTAACATTTTCCAGGATGCAAGGAGGACAAACACCTCTGGTACCTCCTGGCCTCCCCCCAGGCAGAGCTACCCCCTTGACTTTGCCAAGAAGAAGGTTTCTCTGATCCTCCTGAATTTGTCCCATTGCCTGATTCAGATCTTTGGATAGGGCTTGGGTTTGCCCTCCCAGTTGCCATTGTGCTTCTGGGGACCCAGGCCCCGGTGATCACAGCACAGTTTGAATCTGACATGGCCCTGCTGAAACCAACTCGCATTCCTGTCTGCTGGTGGGAGTCAGAGCAACCACAGGCCCACTGTGACCAGGCATTGAAACTGCATATACAGCTCGTACACGTACAAGCAGACCAGCTCTGGAGACCTGATCCACCCACATTTGCTCTGTGGTAGCTCTAATTAGGCTGAAACCCAAAAAACAACAATAGCTGTCTCTCCTGAAAGTCACAGCTCCTGGTCACAGTATACACCATCCACAAACATCTGGTGCAGGATTTAGACCTGTTGCAGCATGCTTACCAGTGGGTATTTTAGCTGTGTTAGTATGACGGCATTACAACTTATTTAGTGCCATAATTGGAAAAATCAGGATTCGCGTGCAATAAAGTATTGTAGTATACACTTTAGTAAAATAACCTTTGGAAAGGGTAAATGCTCTGACATCAGGAGTAGCAAGGAAACAAGCTTCTTAGCCAGGTTGTCTAATTACCTTTCCATAGACTCATGGGGAACCACTCCAGACCCGAAAGCCGCTCAGACACACTCTGGTAGCAGGGGCTCGTGTCTAGCTCCCACCCTGGGTTGGCACTCACTGGGGCACCTCTCTGCTTTCCAGGTCAACCTCACACCTTTCCGCCATGCCTCACAGACATGTTTCTTGCCACCTCTGCTGTGCCTCCGCTCTCCGACACCACAGGTCATCAGGATTGGGTCAGTGCGGGAAGGTTCATCCTCCTTGCCCCAGGAGATGCTGGCTGTGAGATGGGGTACGAGAGCAGGCGTACAGGCACGCACC
>NW_009227527.1:0-50167 GCF_000690835.1 Fulmarus glacialis | reverse complement strand
CTTCCCATCACACTGGTAGAAATACTCCCGGCTGACTCCTTCCACACCTCCCCACTGGAGGGGCAAGGAAAAGAAACAGAGAGAAAGCAGAAATTAATTCCATCTTGACTTCAGTGCACTTGTTAAGAGTGCTCCCTGCCTGCCAAATAAAAGCACCATGGTAACAGCAACAAGCAAATTAATGAATTAGAAAACACTGATCTTTGCAAATTGTAGCTGTAGCCACAAAGCCCCATAAAAGGAAAAAAACATACAAATTCAGAGGCACGCGACACAGACCTAATACAACTGCACAGCTCCCTTGCCCAGCCAGAGAAGGGTGCCAAATCACAGCCATATGCAGGGATCTGAAGGACTGATTTCAGATGGGGGACTGGTGTTTTGTCCGCTCTGATTTTGCTTTTGTTGCCATTAGGCTCTTGCCATGGGAGTCCTTTGGGGGAAGAATTAAATCTATTGTTATTCTAACAGTAGGTGAATTTATAGTAAAAATCATGGGACTGTTCTCCATTCCGAATCACACTGCTTTTACAAGTGCCAGCTTCTTGCTCAAATAGCAACACAAGCAAATTTCAGAAAAAAAATCTGAATAATCTAAGCCTCAGCTTAGGAAAGCAAGTACAAGTAAAAAGTCTTGACATTTTAGGTATTCATGAGGTGCTTGCTGGTTTTTTTGGAGGGATTTTTTTGGCCTCCCAGCAAAAGAGGGTTTTATGGGGAATTCAACAAAAGATTAGAGATCACTTTTCTGGATGTTAAGGAGCATCTCCTAAATGTGCAGAAGCAAAGGACAAGCAGAAGCCCCAAAGTGTTTGGAAAAATATAAGAAATGGGCAACCTACCGAACAGCAGAGATGCCCCACAAGAGGGAGAGAGTGTTGATTAACAGCTAATTGTTGTGATGAAGGATGAACAGCTGAGTTTTAGCTTTCTTGAACTGGAGCTGGGGATGACACATCAAGAGGAAATGCCAGACAGACAGGCTGAGATTTCATTTGGACACAAGCAGATGGGTCTGGAACAGAGCGATTGATCTGAGGCTTGTCCATATAAAGATAGTAATTAACTTTGTACTTACAGATGAGTCAGGTACACGAGAAAATAGAAGGAAACCACGGGCAGACTGCTCTACAAGACTCAAAATGCGAGCTAATATTTTCCTTTCCTGTTTCCATGCCTATGTAATAACGTGTGCACTTTCACGTCACTTGCTTCAGTGATTTCTTATTTAACATAGAAATCAGATTTTCCACAGCCCTAAGTCTTCAGAGGTGTCCTGCAGTACAAAAACTGACAACACCACACATTTTCAGAGAAACAAGATGTATTTCAGTTTTGGGAATCTAAAGGGTTACTGACATATGTACAAAAAGTGAGTTATGTATTAAATATTGCACGTGAGTGAGAAACATTTTATATGACACTTTAAGAAGAGAAAAATGAAGTCTCACTGGTGTACCTTACTGATAGACCTGGAGACTGAAGCTACCGATCTTCCTTTTTACTGACCAGATCTGCAATATGACTTGAAAATTGTCCCTAGAGCCTGCCAAGAGGGCATCAGGCTGATTTAGATGACAGCGGATCATTTCTTTCAACACAGGACTCGTGTGTGGGAGGTAGAGGTTCTTTGGCTCCTGCAGATGCCCAGGAAATGCTGCATCCATCACAAGACGGGGTCTGGAGTGCTCTGTGGTCAGCTCATCTTCACAGAAACGTGGCTGCTTCAATGTTGCTCCCAATAGGACATGAAAGATGTGGGATGGCCCGTCATACTAGCAGTAGGACACCCTGGCTGCTACCTGAGCCAAGACCAACAACCTACTCAGTGATGTTTCAACACCCCACACTTGCCTCACTCACTGGTCAAAATCAGTGTTGCAGTAACCCTTCTTGGACAGCTCAGCGACGAAGATCGACTTTAGGTTGGTGTTTGGAAATGCAGTCCAGCTACAATACCTCTAAAAATCTGCCCTTTGTCAGAAAGAGGCACATCCACGCCAACTCTCATAATTTCATTGTAAGCTTCTGGCTGCTTCGTGTTTTTGCCAAAGCCCCAATATCCACCAACACATAGCAGCCCTTAGCTGATTTCGGCAGCTGCAGTCCTCGGTAGCCACCAGCTAGTCAACACCAATGAATATTCTCGTTGCTGTTACCCTTCTGCCCACCCCCTTCGGTGCTTCTTCCACCTGTAACATCTTCAGGTAAAGCCAACGCTGGTGCATGTGTTCAGTGCCCAGACCCATGTCATATGCGCACAGCACACGTGCAGTGGCTGTTATCCGGGCAGTACCACAGCAACCATAATGGCTAAGGGGACACTACAGCTGTATGATGGATAAGGGTATAGGTGTACGGGTGCACCTGTATAGACAGCTTGAAAGGGAGATTCTGTTGCATGTGAATTTTTCCATGCAGGTTTGTATCTTCTGAATAAACACCAGCTTTACCAGATCCAAATTAAGCATATACTGCTAGTTTAGTTTGCCATTAAGCATATTTTGCAGTAATCTTTATTAGGATATGGAACATTATTAGAGCTCTGTTGGCTAAATGTAGCTATTTTCACTCAAGTACCAGAATTTTCTTCAGCTTCTTTGTCTCCTCTTTTCTCTTCAGGTCATTTGATGATTGACAGCTCGATGTACTGCAAGAATATTGGAGGGTAAGAGATTACTGTGTGCTGCAGTCAGAAGGTCTATGCTGCATAAAAAAGTATTCTCTTCATTATTACCTATTTGACAAAGATTTAAGAGGGTTTTGCAGCTGAGGGCCACATGTAAAAAGAGTACAGATCATTTCCAAAAGACAAATTACAAAAAGTGTGGGTAATTTACAGTGAGATATACTCACCTACATTAAGGAGTTGATGAAAGCACATCTTCAGGGTGCACCACTGGTGCACACCACATCATGGGAAGGAAATGGGAAATAGCAGGCAGCTGGCTGAAAATTCAGGTAGTTGAAAATGCTAGGAATTACACACTCTTCCACTGGAAAACGGGATTTTGTTGAACTGGGAAACAGTAAAATCTCCAATGTTTGTTTGTTTCTCTGTTCATTTTACTATTAGCAAAAGGAAAGGCACACATTGTGTCTGCAGCTGTGTGAAAAGGAAAATCTGCTGCTTTCGAGCTGCTACAGAGCACTGCTGGAGTTCATTTCCCCATTGCTCTCACTTTCCCCATGGGTCCTGGGCCCCAGCTGGATCAGACATCCCTGGAGCCACGTCAGCCTTCCCAGAAACCCCGCGGATGCAGCACCCGCATCTCCCCAGCGAGCAAGGGAGAAAACATGGCATCAGAAGCACAGCGCATCTGCCACCAGTGCCAGGAGTGAAACACAACCTCCCACCCTGCTCTCCTCTTCTATCCTCACCTTCATACCCTGGTGCCGGGCCTGAGCACTTGTAATTCATGGTAGACATGATCCTGCACGGCACAGCTTGAGAACCAGCACTTGGCCAGAGAGCAGGGGAACGGCAGGGAGGAGGGCTGGAGAGCTGCAGGTCCCATGAGGGTAGTTCAGGCAGATGGAGAAACTAATGACAGCTCATAATGTGCAAAGCACTAGGAGAGAAAGCCAGCTTTACATTCTTGTGTGTTGATCCAGATTATGGGAACCCACACTAATCTCGTATTTGATGCATGACTGCTCTGCAGTACCAGCCATCAGGAGCCTCGTACGCTCCCTGCTTCATCTATATAATCCAAAGAGGCTGGTAGTGATCTCTGATGACCTGAAAGGTCAAAGAGATACTAACCCACAATGCAGTAAATCACCTTATATTTTACAGAAAAAGTAAAATTAGCTGCTTGGTGAACAGTCAGATAACAGAGGCAAGAAGGTGCTATCAACAAGCTTTTGAATACAAGCTGATCCCAGTGATACACACATCTTAGTCCATGGGCTCCTTTGGAGAGTGTTCCTGTGATTAGATAAGAGACACCAAACACAACCCGAATGCTCCATTAAACCAAACTCGCCTTTGCAGGGAGCTCTATTACTTTAACCCATGCTTGCTTTGCTTTCAGTGTTTGGTTTTGAACAGCACTGAAAATGTGTGCTTTTATCTTTGCCACTTTGCAACAACACCAAAACAAAAATAACTACTATAATCAATACTATAAACACATGCAGAAGAAAATAAGCCTCTTCTCTGTGGATGCACTGCTCTCCTCCACCCAGACACTTACTTCGATAAACCTTGTAGGAAATTTTGGTCTTTGAGACAGATACACCTCTGTCAGATATGACTGATGCTGGCAAAGAGTTTGAAGGTAGGGGGACGCGTACTCTGAGAGTGTGATCACACAGCCTCATTTCCAAATGAGGGAACCAAAACTGAAGAGGGCAAACCCTTGAGATGGGAGGCACTTGCAGCCGGACCGTGATGTCGTCTCATCAAGCTACGTATCTGAAGAAGGTGAGCCACTTGGGGAACCTACAAAATATCTAACAAAGGGCAGAAAAATGCTGAGAAGGCAGAAAAATGCTGAGAAGGCAGAATGAACAATGATTCGGTTGTTTGCTTTAGCACGTGCAAGGAAATCCACAAACCCTCCTTGCTCACAGCACTCCCAGTGCCTGCACCAACAGCAATTTTGCCTCCTAGACTTTAGCTAACCAACGTTCACCTCAAGGCAGAAGAAGAACAGGTATGACTGCTTGATCCCATACGCGCAGCTCTCCCTGCTGTCCTGAGTGGCCAGACCCTGTACAGTGAGGGGCAGTGGAGAGCTGTCAGAGATGACAACACTTCTCTCCCTCCCCGCTTCGCCGTGCCGGTGACCTTTCCCAACCCCAGCTAACAAACTGGAAAGGGAACATCTGGTGGGGGACTGGTGGTGACAGCATGAGCGGTGCAGCACAGCTGCAAGGCCACCGAACAGCAGGGAGGACCGGCGTGACGAGCGAGATGAGCTGTCAGAGGGCAGCTGAGCAGCTGGCATAGCCGCCGGCTCCGGGGGAGGCCCAGGAGGGTCGCGAGCACGTACCGTCTTGCACATAGATCTGTGCAAGGGTTTTGCTTGCCTGGGACCTCGTGCTGTTCTTCTGTTCATCTCTGACTGAAAAAAGGAAAGCACTCGAAGAAAGAAAGAGACAGGGAAAGAAGAACATCCCGAGTGCAAAGCAAACACTGAGTAACTTGGGTGTCCTCATGCTAAGACAGAGGACCGAGTTCAACTCCCTCCCAAGTCACACGAAAGACTCTCAAGGTCTGATTCCCTTCCCCCTTGCTTAGCAAACTACAGCTCTACAGCCTGGTTCCAAGTATTTCCATTCTGCAGTTTTTAGAAACTTCTCTATCATCTTGAAGTCAAGTCAGCAAGAGAGAGATGTATTCAGACCTTCTAAAAGTGTCACCCCATAACTCTATGGCCTTAGGACAGGCAAAAGTCTACAGGGTCCGCTAAGCAGGTTTCTATCTTTCTCATGTTGACTGTGTATTTCTGCCTAAGAATGCAATCTTGTCCTGCCCTTTCCCCCTCCCAAAGACCTGCAGGTAAACAAAAATGGAGCGGTTGTTTTCTTGGCAGGAGAGAAAGAACATGTTTTCTATGAGCCACCAAAACAAATGAAGTTGTCTAAAAAAATCCCAATGACTCTAAATTTAGTAAGTGTCAGAGCATTGCTTATGCAGTGCTCAGCTGATGCTGACAGCAGACCAAACCTCAGTGCCACTCTGAATACCATCTACTGAATAAACTACTCATGTCATCAGCATCAATAGCCAGCTGCATTAATGACAGCGCCTTGCTTCGCTTAAATCAGGGCCAAGCTTTAGTCAAGCAGGGGTGGGAAGAGAAATTACAGCCTGAAGGTACTACAGCTTGGAGCCAGAGCCCAACGCGATGGCCTTACAATGCAATGAAGTAGTGTGGAGGTAATCTACCTTCATCCCAGGTTCAGTAAATCCGTGCTCTAAATTAAAATTATATGATCCTGAGCTAATCTTCACAGGACTATTTCACCCAGGCAAAGGACCACACTAATGCAGCTATATTTGCTCCATTATTGGAGCATATAATAAGTGCTATGTAGAAACAACCTCATCTTAAACAGGCTTGAATACTCACGCACTGCAACAGAAGGAAATTTGGAGTTTTCTTTGCACCCACATTACTCTTTCTTCTTTTGTCTTAACCCCAAATTTGGTAACAGAAAGTAGAAAAATGTCGAGTTAGGTCCGGTAAAAGAAATATTGAGATTTATTAAACTCTTATCATTCCTTCTTCACCGTCTTTGCAGCATTTTTGGTTCCATGGAGCGCTATGGACACATTGGCCTAATCGTTCCTCTGGATTGCTCTAAGACGTTCTTTGTTCTGTGTCCAAATTAGTCCTCTGAGTTGGTCTCCCAAGGGTTTCAGATACTTTGCAAGAGAAAAATGCATGTGACTTTGGGTCTCTGGTAGGAACAAGTGAAACAGAAACGCTATGTAAGACCATGCAGATGGGCTGGTAGGGTAAAACAGTAGGTCAGATGCTGTTAGAGCAACAACCAATGTCTTGTCTGCATTGTTGCACGTTGACGCTTACTCTTCTGGTACTACAGCCTAGTCATCCGAGTGTTTTTTGCTGTCATTACAAAATAAATGGGAATCTTGTAAAACTTTAGACTTTGCCAGAGAATAAGAATAAAATCAACCAGTGTTAAAGAGGCGGCCTACTGACAACCTCAATGGAGGGTGAAGATTAAGAATTAGAGTCAGTCAAGCAGTGAATTAGGATGGATTGGTGAGAAAGCAGAGGCGGTTCACATTGCTGACAGTGCCAAAATTGTCAGAGCATGTGCTTGACCGAAGATCTGTGTCCGGGGTTTTCGTGGACCGCTCCATTCACATATCAAAAAAAGTGAGGAGCTGGAATAAGATGAGGCGAGTACCAGAAGATTCACTTAGGAGAGGAATAAAGAATACAAATATTACCACAGCAGTGCTCTCCATTGCCTAGATGACAGAAAAGACATATTTAGTAAGGGAAGTGGAGAGTTTTAAAATTATGTCAGAGAGTGTGAATATCACGTTCTGTTTGTTAGAAGCCTTCAAGTCTCATCAGGAAACAGTTCATTAGAAATTCCTCTGCAGCTAGTACAAAATGTCTGCTCCGAATGACTCGAATATTCTTTAACCTTATTAATAAGCTCAGATATAAGCATAGTGTGCCTAGAATTGCAGTGGCAGACACTATAATAGTTATTACAGTGCATGTGTGAGCTGCTATATGACAGGTAGTGTTGGTAATTAACCAGCGTGCTACTAGTGATGCAATTCAGACAATGTGAGTTTGGTACTTCTAGAGAGCAATTTATCCTACTTTTTGATAGACACCTAGGACATCACCATCAAAACAATATACCAGCTAAAAACACCACTGGAAGTTAAGTAGTAGTTATTTTTAACTTTCTTTTTCTTGGTACGAGTATCAGAGTCTCCAGTCAGGCTAATTCTCTCACTCAAGTCTTTGACAGTGCAAACCAGATCTTAAACTCCTTGCATCCAGAGGAAGGATGTGGACAGGGGCTAGTAGCCAGTTAAATAGTCCACATTCCCAGACACGCAGGTGTCAGCCATGTATGCCGTACACCAGGAAGTCTGCTTTGCCAGTTCATCCTTTCATCCTTTTTCCTTTCAGCTGTGAAGTGGAATCCAAGTCTCACTGCCTAACCTCCTGGTACCTACCTCCACAGAGCAGCTTTACTCCCTTCTTTAGCTCTGCTGGCATCTGCCAGATACCTCTGCTACATCACTGGCAAGCGATCATCAGGACTGCAACTGGCACAACTGCGAACTCATGCATCTTTGACCTTCCTAGGCAGTGCAGAAGAACAGATCTCTGTTTCTTATTTGTCCATGGGCAATAGAAGTAGTGGGGAATAACCTTTATAGGACAGCATTGATTTAATGCTTCTCCAGATTAACTTCTGCCTTATCACGTTCTTGGGATTTTTTTTCAGTAAAACGCAGCACAAGGACTCCCACACAGACATCTCCATGCATTAGAGCTTACAAAATCAGATCCTGTTGTCATTCATTTTATCCTTCCTTTTCAAAGGGAAATATACGAGCAACAACTTGCTATGGATTGCTATTCCTTGTAAAAAGCACTTTTTACACTGCATTCAGAATTCTGTCTCTGCAATTTCATTAAGATTAGCATATACCTGTGTTTTCAGTGGAGGTTCATCTCATCAGCCACCAGAAAATTAAATGCATACTTACTGCTCAGAGATACAGGCCATATAGTCAAACATCTCCTTTGCTCTAGCTAGTCATCATCTGACAATCAGGAGCCGTAGCACCAAATTTGAGGCTACCACTTTTCACATACCTGGAACAACCAGTGCTTATTCCCTCCCTGTAGACAGAGCACAAGGCAATTGCAACATCACAGTCTTAACAGCTTTCCTGTGCTACAGTCTTCATGCCCCAGAGTTCAATGAGGAACAGGTTGACACCTATGCAATGGGGCATCAGACATCCACTTTTTTTTGGAAGTGTATTCATCCTCCATTTCAAATTATCTCTAAAATATGAACATAGCATATTTTACCTTCATCACTAGCTGATTAGATTGATAGAGCAGGGGATATATTAACCATCATTCCTGTAACCTCCATGGAGACTGCTTGGTAAGTTTTGCTCCTAGATGTAAGAATCACCACACCCAACCCTGGAAAATCCAGGAAATAGAATAAAACTCCTGTGAACAGCAGCTACATGACAACTATTTAGACCAAGACAGCAGAGGAAATTGGATACAGGTGAAGCTCCAGGGGACGTTAAATATGGATGGGGTACCTTAAAAAAGAAAAGGCAAGATGATGTGTCACAGTCTTAAAAAATGCACTGGGTTGAAAGATTCACTGCTACAAAAGAGGGCATAGTCCAGTACAATCAGAGACCTGCTGCATTACCTTGTGAAACATAACTTGACAGTCCTTTGACAGATTTCAGGCAAGACCTATTCATTCTGAAAGGGTGAGGCCAAAAAAGGGAGAAAAAGAAAAAAAACCAACCCGGAGAGCTTTTTTTAGTGCTTGCCATTTCAGAATGATGACAGCTAATTATAGCAACTGCTCTCGTTATGGGTAACCTCTGCTCACAATGAGTGGTACCTTGTTACTGGAGCAAGCTGGGGAAATGAATTAAATCACTGAGCCTAAGTCCTCACCCTTTCAAAGCACAGCAGAATCTGGCCCCTAATTAGCCGTGCAGCCGTCCTGCCCCTCAGAATTTCCACTAGGAGGACTTTCTGCTGCAGTGGAAAACACTGCAGCAGTACATCTCTGTGTGGGCTATACGTGACCTGTCTCAGCCTAGAAAGCTACAAAAAAAAAAACCCTAACAAAAGAGAAGAGATAATCAACATACCTATGGTCTTACTTCATGTTACTGTCAGGGATACACTCATGGTTTTCTGCCAATGTGCTAATGCTTAAAGGAACGTCTGTATTCCTGACTTGTTTTCGTCTCCATGAATAAATTCATGTCACAGATGGCTTGGTTAGCTGGCTACTCACAGACATCAAAGGAGACATGAAACTTTGAAGGGGGGGGGGGCGAGACATCACTATGAACGGTGGGCAAGAGATATTTCTCTTGCATCTTTGCTGAATGGTCATGGGAATAAAATTAAAACATGTTATCTCTTTTCTGGACAGAGGAGGAAAGTTGTTCATACCTCTCAGTGAGCTAAGGAATCAGAACCCTTCTATCACGGTGCTGTTTGCACTTTCAAACACTTCACAAGAAAAAAAAATCCTTTTAAGCCTCAAAATATGATTTTTCTTGGAGAAATGTTAAAAAGATTATTTAGACAACGTGACATTCCTTTCTTAATTTTTTTTCCATATAGAAATTTTTCATCTCTGCTGCAATTTTCCTACAGTCCATTTTGGCCTCCATTTTTTTTCCATAGGAATCTCCATTGATCTCCAGGCTTTACTTTCTTATTTTAAGTCAAATTAATTGAATCACGTTGCAGACCTGTAGCTCTTCTTGAACATGACAAAAGAACTATGATAAAGCTGAAGCAATTTAAATCCCATGCTACTGCACACCAAATGACTTTGCTAGCACAGAGAGGAGTTCAAAGGCTGTACAAATTCAGACTTTTTTTTTTTTTTAACAATTTGTGAAATTGCTAAGAAGCTTTGTGCATCGTTCAATATCTGTATTCAGTGATAAAATGCTCAAATACGATGACGCACACATGCACTTCAAAAGTAGTTTCAAAGCTTTGATGGAGCACTTCTCACTTAAAAGACTTTGTGTGCAAACAATGCAAAGGGTTAAAAGCTCTACCAATTTGACCAAAAAGGGAAACAAGAATGCTTTTGTGTTTATTGTGCTGCACAACAAAGCAACGTGTCTTCTCTTCTAGAAAGGCTGGGAGTAACATGTTCAGAAAATATTGGCAATGCTATCACCCCAAAAGGTTAAGAGAAGGATTTACTTATCTGTAATGATTCATAGAACTGACAAGACAGTGTACAAATGGGGCTAGGAAATGCACGGGCAGAAAATCTTAGAAGGAAATCATTGTGTCAGGGCACTGAGCAGATAGAACCTTTCTGTAATGAAACAAGTGTTCTAATTCATAAATCATGTTTGTCAGGAATAAATAAAAACAGAATCAAAGTTGGTACCTTCTGTCTTGAACTCGCACTGAGCAAAAAGGTTCTCTCCCCGGGGCATAACAGAGAAGGAAGCATTATCTGTTGATCTACTCTAACAAGGCATGTCTGAGTGATGTTTTCCACCCTTTGTGTGGTGTTTGTGCTGTATATTATCAATATTGGCCACTGACACCAAGGTCTCAGTTGTCAGCTAAGTGCTCTGCTGTGACTTGGGTTTTAAGCAGCAAATTGTCAATGTCCCTTCAAGAGATGGACGCCGCAGTAAAACCTGTCCTTTACTTTAATGGCCCAGATGTCAGAGAGAAGTTTTGTGATGGCAGATGAAGCTGCCTGTTAATCCTCCCCCTCCACACTGAGACTGATGGGATTGCCATGCTTACCCATCTAGCAAAGCTCCCCACATAAATTAGCCCAAACAATTTCCCAAAGTGTAATAAATAAACATCAACCTCTCACTGACATTCACTGGATGGCATTACAGATGAGATGTACCCAAGGACATATTATTTTGGTTCAGCAAATTTTAACCTTGGGGCAAGAGCAATACTTGACATGATGCAAGAACCGACCAGAAAAACTTCCCAGATACACCCAGGATAACCAGGATTTAGTGACATACTCTTTACTTATTGTGAGCTATAGCATTGATACAGCTTAGTGCTAGACCTTCGCCTGCCATTAAAAGAGAGCAGCTGATAAATGACAATACAAAAAGGTATAATCTCTCCTAACTTCTATGATCTAAAATTTAGGCACCTATGTTAAGGCAGTTGTCTGGTCACCCTCCATATCTGACAGAGAGTCGACTCCATATAGCAGTTCATGTCATCTGCTTTAGATACTTATCCCAGAGTGTTCTTCAAAGGTGTCTCCCTTTTACCTTTAAGGAGGAAAAAAATTCACCCACAGTGTTTGAGGTGCTTTAACATAAAAATGCAACTGTGCACTTGAGCAACAGACACATTTTGTTTGCCTGAGACTGCTCACACTCTAGAAGTCTTCTTCAAATAAAAGAAGTGCAAAAAACTATGCTGAAGCTATTAAAAACGAAAGAACAAAGCTACTAGGTCAGACCAAAAGTCTAGCTACGATAATATCCTGAATCTAACAGTGCCCTCAGGAGATGGTCAGGGAAACATATAAAAAAAGGGGGTCATAATTTGGTATTTCACTGATTTGTCTAGCCAGCATCTAGCATCATTTTATCCTCAGTACCATCTTACCTCTCCAGATATCATTTGTGTCAGCAGAATTAAACCAGTGAAGTTTTAATCAAAGCATGTGCAGATTTTGTTTATCTTATTCAATAGTATAATTTATTGTTTATACAGGCAGCCTGCACCAGACCCTTACACATTCAAGTAGGGTTAAATAGTGTGTAGGTGTTTCTAAAGGTCCTTGCTTATGGAATAGGATTGTATCCATCTCCATGTCCTGGCACAAAGCAGAGGTTAAAAATACTACCTATACACCAGACTACAGGGCAGTATCATGATCTCCATACATTCAGCATAATCAGCAGTGTGAAAATGGGAAACCAGTCCTGATGGAAAACATTCAAAAATGCAACTATCCTGCGGTGGACCTTGGTTTGGGGCAAATGTAGATTCAAAGGTGAAATTGTTCCCTGTGTCTCAGATGGGCTCACTTATTAGAGGGAAAGAAAAAAAGAAGTCATTCAAAGTGAATCTCAGCTTCCAATTGGGAAAATAACTGCATATCATGTGAGCCGTAAGCAACAGGGGAGAGGCAGGTTTGTGCCATCAAGAATGACCCTTTTTTTTAAACCTTGTGCTTTCATTGGACCTGCCACTCCCAGTAGGGGTATGTCTTTAACACCATAACTTTTGCAGGTTTGGTCCTCTAGTTCATACATTTCTGTGTAAGACAAGACAGAAAACTGAGGCAATGTTTCCCTTCACTGAAGGAAAACTTCACGTTGACTCCTGTTAGCTTTGGGACAGTTCTGTCTGAGGAGTCACAGAAAATACTGTGAGCACGTACAGATGTAGACCTAGCTTGAGCTGAAGGTGACGGTGCATCTTGTCTTTACTCAGGACATGAATATGTAGAAAAAGGGTACAGGGTTTGCTGCATCACAGGGAGAGCAAGAAATGCCAGGAGCTGACCAACGAGAGCTACTAAGGACTGGCACTTTTACAGGCAAGAAACAGTGGACAGAAGAGAAACCAGCTCCTCATAGAGGTAGAGGTGTCCTTGGCCGAGGCAGAGGAAACACTTGTAAATGAGGGCACCGTCTGCGTGCTGTTTCAGCTTGCTTCCTCCAGTAGTGGTGACCCAGTTCATAGACCCCCTGATGGTGCTCCCACGGATGATTTACCGAGCTGTTGGCAGGGAGTACCAACGCGCACACATTACACTTGTCAGTGCAGGACCAACAGAGCCGTTACAGAGGGCTGTATCTGTCATCTTGCAAGGCACAGAGCCGCATTCAGCGTTCGTGGCAAGGAAGCGAGAGAAATGGGGCTTTTATTCCTTTCCCTCTCTTCCGCAGGAACTTTCAGTATTTAGCAAAGTCTGTGAAAACTGACCAGGATTCATGCTAGGAAGCAGAAGTGCATTTGGTTGACGGTGTGCAGGGATGCTCTGTATTAGTCCTGTCACTAATGTGTCACTTCCATTTTTTCCAGCTAAGAAATAATGAGCCGGAAAACTTTTTAAAGTATTCTAAAAAACTTTCCTTTCCCCAGGGCCACCAACCACACATTAGTCCACACCATACATCACTGTCTCTCACTGGCTGTTCTTTATTCCAAAGAGCACAGGCTAGTTGCAAGGGTGACTTAGCTCAGTTAAAAATTCGATTCAGGCTTAAAACTATTACAATACTATACATTTCATTGGCATTTCAGAGCAAACTAAGTTGATTGATGAGGGAAAAGAAAGATTTGTCTGAAGTATAATAGTGTCTCTTTTCTACATTTCTGACATTTCCTATACTACTTGGTGTCTAGAGACCTCAAACTGATTTTCAGATATTAATAAATTAACTTCATTCATCCTAAATAATGTATATTTCCCCATTTTGCAGAGGCATGAAAATATCAAATGAGCTTGCCTGATTTCTGCTTCTAAAAGAGCTAAGAACAAACTTGGACAATTCCAATTCTCAATCCCACCCTTGGGCCACATGGAAATATTTTTGAACCAAAGTACAATAAAGGGTTAACCACCCTATGTTACACCAGATCAAAATGAATCCTTCCCTGCATGTAAGGAGTAGGCTGGAAGATTCCTTCCTACCTATCTCACATGAAAAGATGAATGAAGGATAGAAATTGCTTTGTCTAGCCTCAAGAAAATGGTTTCAGTTCCTCAGGCTCAACTACGCTCTGACAACAGTGGAGACAAGAAACTCGCTAGGTCCAAGATATTTGTGTATTTCCCTAATTTTGCTCCTATCCAAGCACATGTTACATATACAAGCATAAAGGGGAAAAAAGGAAATAAAACTGTTAAAATGAAAAAATGCCTTTTTTTAATGTAAAGAATTGAAAGCTTTAGAATTCAGTTCATAATTCTCAACTTACATTGGTTCTTAGTATAGGCATGGTGGTTTATCCATTTCTAATCCTGCCTTGTGGACTAGCAGTGGCAGAACTTGCTAGCTTTCCATCAGTGGAAAGCAGGAATCAAAATAACAGCTGGCAGTTTACATCTTATATGTGTTCTCCTTCCATTTTATACTTGAAAAATGGTAAATATATAATTTTTATGCACAGTTCATCAGATAAACCCCACCTATTTCTTTGTTTACGGCCCCCAAACTAATTGAATAATTAGTTTTCCAATTAAAAATCCAGTTCTGTCAGATACAAAAAAGTACAGACTGCGAAAAATACTAAGATGCCTCCAAATTTCCCCTTTTGGCAAGTGGATGGGGACCTCTTCCTTCTGAAGCACTTTCTGGAGCCTTCACCAGAGGAAAATGATATTGAATCAGGCTGGAAGATACTCATAGCCCATTTTTCCCTGATATCTTTGTCATTCTTTGGCAAACACAAAGTTCTAGATGTATATTTTTATGACTCAATCAAGGTAGTTCTCCATATAAAACCCCACTCATAATGCTGGGATAAAATAACAAACCCACTAACTACACAAAAAAAAACCCAAAACACGAAAAAAAAACAACAACTCAACAACAACAACAAAACCAAAACACACAAAACAAAACAAACAAACAAGCCAAAAAAGCCCCCAAAAATGTAAACAGCAAATACATTGTACTATCTGCATCTCTTTGTGGACAGCTCTAAGAAATGATACTTTGTCCATCTCAAAGCTCACACAACTCCGGCATTATTGCAAAATACTAAGGAAACTATTATTTCTACCAGAGATTCGGTTACCCCACTTACAACTAGATGCTTTTATGCTTTTACATATGATTTCATTTCCCAGCCTGCTGGGACCAGTCACTAATTGTCTCTGTCTATTGTTGAACTTAATGGTCAACAGTATGACTTTGCCTAATTAAATAGAACAAATACTCAAAGGATAAATACCCTTCAAAAAAAACCTCACATCAGTAAATACCTTGAGAGTTGTTTTTATAGATAAACTGTGGATTAATTGTCCTTGGAGACAATCCTTTAAATATTCCTCTAACATTCCACCCCCACCTCATTGCAGAGTTTGCTCTCTCCATTTGGTACCCTCCACTGGCAAACCCACAACAAAGAAAGAAGGTAAAGTGAGCAGCCAAACTAAACCTTCAAGACATGTTGTTCTGATTGGTGATGCACATATGTTGACAAAAATACAGCTGGAAGACAAATAACCTCCATGAGGGCTGCTAGCACCAGGGAGCTACCTGGGACAGCTGTTTGGGAAGCCCGAGCGACTGTCACAGCTCCAAGGTTTGCATCTCCTCCTGGGAAATAAAAAGCCCAATGTGCAACAACCTCCTATAGCCTCACAGTCCCAAGAAGGCTTGACTGCAAGCAAGGTGTGTATGTCACCCATATGTGTGTCAATCCCTAAGCCAATGCTGGGTGAAATGCCAGAGGTGATCAACCACCACATCTGGCTATTGCTTGGGTATCCTCAATGTCCTGAAACCTTCACGTGCACCAGCTGTATCTGCAGCACCTCCCCAGCAATCCTCACTGCTCTAGAGAGTGTGCCCTGTCTTTGTTTCATGTTAGTTCCAGGCATAGTGGAGGCTGGGATTTAACCCTTCACATCACCAATTGCAGGCTGAGCTCCTCACATCTGGCAATGAAGCATCCTTGCTTATCAACATGACTGTGACTTTTACCTGCTTCCCACACAGGGCATCCCAGACCAGAGATTTGGAAAGTGTTGGGTTGTGTGGGAGGGGCGAGTTTCAACTATAAGAAAATGTTTTAAAAATTATTAATGTTAAGGTTTGAGGAGGGGGTGTTGTGGGGTTTGGTTTTGTGGTTTTTTTAAACCACCAGCTGAAATGCCGCACGATGCCTTGGGGAAGCTGTACTTTGGATGCCTTCCATCCTTATTTTCTCCCAGAGCCTGTGCTGTCTGGATCAAGCTACAGCTCCCATGCTTCACTACAGTACCTCTTGCTGGTCTAGAGGGGCTTGAGATCATAGCAATTACACAGCAGCTTTGGGAGACAGAGAACAACCATGGTGCTGGAGAGGAGTTTGGAGCGATGACGGCTCTAATGTAGCAGAAGAGTGGCATTCCAGAAATGCTTTGAGTTTAGGCTGAAGCACTTTAGTTTGGAAACAAAAAGTGCACGTGCGTGATTTTTAACTTTCAGTTGCTCCATTTTCTGAGTAAATAAAAGGTACTGAATGACATACAGGGAACATTTCAGTCCAGCAGAGAGAAATATGGGCAACAAAACAATATTTTTTAATAATGTACTTTCAACAACTGCTGTTCTGCCAAAAAAAAAAAAAGATGGCAGGGCAGGGCTGCCTTGCAGAACCCTTTTACAAAGTAGATCATGCCCTTCCTCCCCCCCACTGCATCCCATTGCATCAAGAAACTAGAATTGCTGTTGGAGTTAGAGCGACACAGCTATCATGCTTAAGAAGGCAAAAGAGGAAGATATTTTCCTGAGCCTGATCCCTTCAGAGCTACTGCCGTGCCTGAGCAAACACCTGGGGCTCCCACAGCTAATCCCTGGGAACGCTAATCCTGCCTGTGAAGTTCTACCCAGGGAGTTTGTCGGTCGGTGTCGGTGCCCTGTCATTGCAGCCGGACTGGTAGCGCCGTCCCGCTCTGCCCCCCACGCAGCCCACTGCCTCCACCCACGGGGACCGACGGGTTTATTTCAGGAGTACCGCTCACCACAATTTAAGGAAGAACCGCACGCTGTGAACCTTAATCATTGCTGATACATGACTGCAATTACCTCGTTTGGTGTTTACACAACAGATCAGTGGTAAATCTAGCATTAAAACCCCGGAGTCCTGATACCCAGCTCCCAGTTGCCTGCGGTAACGCCGCTCATTCCTAGGGCAGAGCACATCTATTAAAATGAGGTAATACTATTCCCCACAGTTTTCATGACACAGAATGCAGTAAGATTACACTTAACACCAAGTTTCCATTTATAAATTGTTAAAATCACCTACAGATCTTCTGAAGAAATGTTATGTCAATAACATATCTATCTGTTATTACTGCACAGATATAAGGCAAGTTTACAACCAACCCATCGAGTTACTAACTTTCATAGCAACTGATAAACTCTTATTAAATTATCACTTGCTGACACTTTAGCAATAGACCGTTCTATGAAGTGGTGAAAAACAACCTGTTGGACACATGGCTTACCTGGGAGAATTCTGGAAAATTCAGTTGCACAAAAGGAACAATAGAAGTTTATAAATGTTGATTAAAAAATTCTGGTTTGGGGAAAACAATGTTGCCATCCTGAGGCTTCAATACTCAAAAATAATATTTTCAAGGAATATTTCATTGAAATTGGGCTTATTTTAGGCAATCTAATGGCCCTTCTTGCCTTCTGATCTGTGAATCAGAACTCATGCTAACTAAGAAACTCACTGGAAAGCAAGAGGAAGAATTTCAAATGAATGAGATTGTGCAGCAGATTAGAAAGCCCTATTCTCAATTTTTGAACGGTGATGCTGCCATCTCACATTTTTCCAACTGTCTAGGACGCTGATGTTTCAAAACGTTTTCTAACAGTTAATACACACAGCAAAATTAAAACTGAACTGTCAGGAAATATCCAGCACACCGGAAGGAACACTGTGTTTGAAGCAAGTGGCTGTGCTCCCCCTGCGATTCCTGTGAAGGCACAGAAGCTATGAGACAAAACAAAGACTGAAAATAAAGAGCCCCAGCTCAGATTTCACAGAGCAGAGATTGTTTTCTTGCTGAGCTCAGATAATACAAGCAGAGCAAATCATCCTCCTTTAGAGGGTCATGCTGCTTTTGGGCCAGGGATAGCATCACTGGACCAATCTTGCACCTCAAGACCTTTGGATGCACCATGCTGCACCAAGGGTGGTGGAAGAGGAGAGCAGCACACTTGGTTATAAAAGCTACTTTACTCTTCTTGCTCAATCCATATTTTCCCCCTTCTCTCCTCTTTTGTGAGTGGTCAGTCCCTTTTCACTCCCCCCCCCAGGCCACAGGGCTGTGCCAGCCCTTCCCACTCACTGTTTTTGGGATAAAACACCATCGCTCCCTTCCACAGGGCAAACTTTTACTCCCGGGGCTGGAGAGCAAGGTAGGGAGAAACTACAGAAACTGAACACAGACTTTGATGGTCACACACTGGACCAGCCCTCGGAGCTGCCCCAGTGGTTTAACTGCGTTGGTTTGTTCAGATTTGTGGCTAGCAGAGCCAGGAGCAGCCAAGGAAAACGCAGGTCTGGACAGACACCAGCAAGGAAGCAATGACTGGAGATTTTTTCTAAACATCAATAGAAATGCATCGGCTTCTTAACAAACATTTAGGGAGACTTTGTTGCTCTGCAGCCCATGAGGTAAAAATACGATTTTATTGTTTAACGCATGTGTAGACAACTTGCTGAGAACAGCACCTCTTTTGCTGGGCATGAATTAGGTCCTTCCAGAGTTTTTCTTTGTAATGTTTTGTGTTCATTCAAATAATGAGAAAGGTTATAGCCTTCGTAATAATTATCTCAAACAGAGACATTAATGAATCATTCATCAAATGAAAGGGAACAACTGTTATATAAAATGCTTTAGAAAACTTGCCTTTGTTCCAGTAATTTAGCAGCTGGCAGCTGCCTCATCTTCACACACACGGGGATTAAAACAACAAGAGAAAAATTGGGCTTAAAGCTACCACCGCTAAAGGCTAGAGGGTAAAATTTTCAAAAGATCCTGTGTGATTTATGCACTCACATCCTACCCAAGAGCACAAGTTTTGAATTTCCATGACACTTTTCCTCTTGCAAAACCATTATGCAGAAATCCAGTTCCCCTGCCATCGCCGCAGCCCCAAGACTCGAAGGCAAATGCACATCTCCACCCACAACCGTACTGTACTGGCCGGCTCTAGGAGCCCCTGCACCTAGATGTGCTCCCCACAAGGCTGGGCTCTTCTCAGAGACTGGTCCCTGGAGAGGTAAACCAGTGTGACCAGAACAGAAGCACTGTTACACCCCATGCCCAGTGCTGCTTCGCCAGGCTGAGTGTGGGAGCTCTCTTTTGCACACCCCGATCAAATACTGCAGCTGAAGTGCTCCTTCTGCCAAAGGGTCAAACCTGCCCACGTGGACAGTCATATCTGCTTGCTTCATACATGTGCTTTATCATCCTTAGCTGCTTAAACGGAAGACAGATGGCTGCCATTGGGCAAGTTTGAGGATTTTTCCATTTCTCTCCTTAGTGTGATGGGTAGCATGTTATTGAATAAACAGACAAGCCAGATCCTGGGAAAGGTCAGGATTCATTATGAGTAATAGGAAACAACTTATCCCCCACATACATATAATCGGGCCTGACTGCCATTAACACGAGGCAAACAGGCAGCTTCCGACTGGGTACCTCAAGGGAGTGTTATAAAAATAGCTGCAGGCCCGACCAAGTTTAGCCAGACGGGAGTGAAGACTGGCACAATAGCTAACAGGGAACCACAAAGGAGATTAGAAAGAGACGCAAAAGAGACTGCAGGTGACTGCTTGCCCCGCAAACACGTATTTTCCTCCACTCACTGTGAAGCCCCCCAAGTTAGTCTGGAAGGGACAAAGCAGGAAATCTTTCCAAGTACCTTCACCGCATCTTTTGTGAAGATCTGATAGTAAAGCAATACTACTTCTTCTGGCTAACGCTCACACATTTTTGACATTGTTCTTTCCCTGCTGTTAATTTTCAGCCAGACAGAGTCTAACTCAGTAATCGTTATCTCAGGAAGATCGGCTGGTGGGACACCTGTTGGCTTTAGGAAGACAGGAGTGTCAGCACGGTTGATGCTAGAGGCGACCTTCGACTCTGGTCGGATGAAGGCAAATGTAACCCGTGTCTCCAAAAGGTTAACTGAGGTCTTGTGACAACCCTGGAGAAGATAGGCAAGAGCAGTGTTTCACCAGCATGTTTCTGCTTTGAACTGAGACAAAAGACAGAGAAATTCAAGCACGACCTGCCACAGAGAGCCTGCACTGATGTGCTCAAATCCGGTTCAGATCAGGCTAATTGCACTGTTGCAACTCCCAGGATAAACAGCCGCACCTGCGTAAGCTGGTTTAAGTTTGCTCAGCAGATGTTTCAAGCAGTGTAGGTCTTTGCAGCACAGCCTGGCTTTGCACCAACACATCAGAACCGTTCTCACAGAGAGAAGGTGGATTCAGTACTTCGGGCAGTACGACCTGCCAGCCTTACCCTGCTGCTTCGGGAGCCACCACCAAGTGCTCAAAAACCAGACACCAACCACCTCGTGCGCATGGCCACGCCAGGCAGCTGAGCTGCCTTCACCTCCCAGCAGCCACGGGGACAGGGAAACTCGGTTAAGCATCTGTCACCTCTTTGCACTTACAGGGTGGCGCTGCCCTTGCGTTAAATTGTCCTGAGACGTAGTGATATGTAGTTTGTACCACCACAGTTTTAAAGAGAAGATCGCACTTTCCAGTGGAGGCCCATCCCTGGACCTTTCATAGTTTTTCATCTCTGTGCAAGGTAGAGGCCCTACCACAGAAGCTAGACTCTGACTTCTTAGGAAAAAAGGAAAAAAAACCTAAAATGTATGCAGTTTCACAAAATTCAGTTTAAGGAAAAAAGTGAAAGACGGACACGATTAATGAAAAAACTCTAAACTCACTTCAGATGAGATCAGTAGATAGAAATCAGTCCTGAATGCAAAAAAACAATGGCATTATAGAACCAGAAATGGAAGTTCAAGCCATGAATGGGGCACAGTGCAATTTCCAAATACATAGAGGTTGCATCCCTCATCCAAACCTCACTGGCATCTCTCATCCAAACTTCCCTCCTGTCTTGCAAAGTTAATGCCATAATCTTCAACAATAACACCTTCACTATGAAAGACTGTGAATGAAAATATAGACTCTCTGGAATATAGCTATATGATAATACACAATATTTCTCAGCCTAATTTATCCGAAATCTGAAGTGAGGCAACTACAGGGTTAAAGCCCAGTAGACTCACCCTACTTGGTTTTTTTTCCTCACTTACTCATTTTTTTTTCTTTTTTTGTTCCCCTAGGAGAGTTTAACTTCTTAGAACTTGATCTGATGAGTCTGCAAATAACTGTCCCAAGTTTTAGCAATCCACTTCTAATTGGATGAATAACAATGCAAACCAATATAATTGCCGAACAGCAAAGAATCTGGCCAAAGTAGTGAAAAATTGCACTAGTCACTCCCTTTGCTGACAGCAAGAATTTTTCAAATGAAAAATGCTTTCTTTTTGCTATTCCATACTTCTGAAATTATCATAGCCTATTAATATAAAAGCAGAAAATGGCACCATTCAGGAATGCATGCTTGTTAAATAAAGTGCCATAAACACGCCATTAAAGTTAGACTGTGCTTAAGCCTCATCAGTTTCAGAATAGATTTCGGTGCTCTTCTGAATGAACACCTAAATACCTTGTAAGCTTTGCAGAACACCTCCATCCTCAGAGGAGGTCCAAGCCAGCTGGAAAAGCATGGTCTTCCTGCAGAGGAGCGGCTGCTTTCTCGCTAAGCCTACGCACGCTCTCGGGACACTGCAGAGATGACAGCCGGGGCTTAAGTACTAAACCGCAGGCAGCTAAGCCATCCTGGCTTGTAGAGCCGTGACACCAGGAAAAAGCACGGCAGGCCAAGCATCGCTGTGGTTAATGAGGGTGGTGCTTCCTTCCGATGCTCTCCGCTGGTGGAAGGGTCTGGAAATGGCAGCGACGTGTGAAAAAGAAAGTTAGGGGCTGCCTTTGATATATGATCATTAACTGGCTCCTCCATGCAAGGTGCTAGCATTCCACCTCCCTCCCAGGCACGTTACAAAGAAATTAAGGCAGAAAGTGCTACTGGTGCCTTGTGCTCCCAGGCACCGCTGTTGTTTATGGGAGGACAGGGGAACTCTGTGTCAAAGGCCTGGGCTTTTGCTGGCATCCTCCAAAGCTCATATGCCTCACCATTGACGTAATTTGGACAAGGACAAATAAAAAAAGGCTGGCTCTGACTCTGTGTGGGTCAGAGGGACTGCAGTTATTGTGGTGCGATATCACGGGAACTGCAGGTACTCTGAGCTTACCCGCTTCCCTGGGCATGGATGTGGCACCGAGGGAGAGCGGAGGCACTAATTAATTGGCAAGACTGGTTTGATAAAATGAGTGATAAAATGATGGGACTAAAGGACGTCACTAGCAGTACTAACACTTGCAACTGAGGTAAGTAAGGTCCTCCCAAATGATGATGGGTATGACTAATCTGGTTTGGACTGGGAGGAAGCATCATTTGCTCCTGCTGATTTAGCAGAGAAAGGGACTAAAAGACTTTTTATATCTTTTCTGTAGTTCCTTGTGAACAACATTGCTAATGCTTTCAAATGAACAGGAACATTCCTGAAATGCAATAAAAGCCTTGATTGTTGGCTTAGCTACTACAGAGAAGATTCTCAACATTGAGAAACCCAGGTGAGAGTTTCCTGCCGGTCTCTCACTGACAACAGAACTGGTAGGGGGGGGAAAAAAAAAGCATCTGTCTTACAAGAATATCACAAGAAATGCAACATGGTATTTTGCCAATGACAATTGATTAGAGACATTGCTCTTTCCTCCAAAACACTTTGGCAACTTTCCTAAAGGAGGTGTGATTTTTTTTTTTTTAATCTTTAATGACTCTCAAGTCACGCAACAGGTATTTCACGTAATTCACTAAGTTACGTTGCTGCTTTCCTTGCCAGCAGCAAGCAGAAAAACACAGACTTGCCCTTGCACCATTTTTGTGCCTATCGATTATATCATTAGGTAAGCAAATTGGTTACCTCACTTCAGACTCAGTGCTAAATTACAGTCACTAAGGTTTGTCATCACCTTAATAGGGTATTGACTGCCATGAAAAGAATACACTGAAAATCCCTGTATCCCAGAAGAAGTAATTGTGAAGGAGCATTCCGAGCTCAGATATACTCTAGAGCATGACACACATTGTAATAAATTGTAATTTGTAGCAAGGTCAAAATCCAAGCCATTGTGTATGTATATGTATCATTTTAACAGATCAAATAGCCTACCCATCGAATACAGGTTTCCCTAATAGTTAAATTGCTCTGTCTGCCAATGGACAGCAAACTGGCTTCCCTGCAGACAGAAGTGCTCAGGATGTGTTAGCGGTGGCTGAACTTCCTACGGGACAGAGATGGGGCAGATTTAAGGGATGCTTATCTGGTCCTGCAGGTCCGACTCCTGGGTTTTATCTCTGGCTCTGCCACTCCCTTTACTGAGGACTTTGGGCCCTGCTCACCTTTGTCCTGGTGAGAAAAGGGGATTGTACTTCTTTCACCCACCTGCAAAACAGTGTGAGGGGAAAAATTGGTCAGAGAAGTGACTAAACATCACCAGATACAGGAGTAGCCTAACCCCTTCTCTGACTTTTCCTACTCACAGAGTGCATGCTTTGAACAGGAACTACAGCCAGCAAATAATCTACTCCAGCCTACTCTCCAGACCCACTTTTCACCTTATAGCACAGATATAACAAAAGTGTTTCCTTTCTAGCTTAAAATCCTCTAAGAGCCCCAGGAGGATATACTGAGTCAGGGCTGACAGCAGATCCTGACTTCAGCCGCAGGGAAAGTGCGTTATCACCGCTCTGAAAAACACTCCAGCCTGCATTAAAGGGGCAAAGTCACAAGGCAAGTTTGTTTAGGTCCTGAATGCAGAAAGATGGGCAGAGGTGGCTCTTGTGGTCACAGAAGGTACCAGGCACCCCGGAGATAAGGTCTCCATCCCACATTAACCCATGCAAACACACACCCTGTTTCATCTGCGCTACTGATGAGTGAAAAAGTAGATACAGTCTTCTGGAAGGACCTCTCTGTTAGTCACAGAAAATGTTCATTGATTTCCATCGGCTTTTAGATTAGGCCCTTAATTACTATTAACTTCTGCTGCAAAGCAGCTTAGCAGCAAAAAGGCTGGCAAATACCTGAATTCCTCAGTCACTCTGCCAAACACTGTCTTTAGGCTCAAGTTCAGGTTTGGGGTGGACATACAGTTTCTCACCTGCTTAATCTAGAGAAAACAGATTGTCTGGTTTTTGGCCTTAATCTGTATCTCACACGTATCAGTATTCCTTCTCCACCTCCATGTACATTTTTCATGGGGTTTTGCTAGAAAAGACAGTTAGCCAGCAAGTTATTTCTATTTCCCAAGAAGCATCGTTAGCAGTATGAGACACCTCTGCCTGCCCCTGCCTGCAGCAGTGCCATTAAAATGCTCAGCCCAGAAGGCTCACAAGCGGATCATACAACGGGAAACCCACGGTGGAAGGAGAGCAAGACAGGGGGGAGAGGCGGAAACGGAGGAGGACTCTGCATAGCTA
Organism: Fulmarus glacialis; assembly: GCF_000690835.1. NCBI lineage: Eukaryota > Metazoa > Chordata > Aves > Procellariiformes > Procellariidae > Fulmarus > Fulmarus glacialis. Next base: position 25,519 of record NW_009227527.1, on the reverse strand, counting down.
TGGTGCTAGGGCTGAAGGAAAACAGCCCCTTTGCCATTCACTAGTATCTCAGCTGTCATTTTACCTAAGAAAGAAGTGGAGCTGTGCATTTCCCTCTGCAATGGAAAAAAATGATGGAGGACAAAGCACAAGGAGCTGCCGTCACGGGACAGGTCACAGGTCCAAGACAGGACTATGAAACATTGAGATCAGAGAGGTTTCTCATTCCCTGTAGCTTCTCTCCGAGCTCTGAACAGACATTATGAGAAACCATCACTAGGAAGGGCAATATCACACCTACGTAACCCCCGAGTACTGCCAGAACAGTTCATTGCAGGATAAATATATCCATGGTGTACAGCTCTCTGGACTGCAGTAGCTGGATGGTTTTAATTAGGTTTCTTTGTAAAGATATTAAGGAAGCTTATCATCATCTCAGGCATTGAATTCAATGAAAGATTCGCTCAAGCACACACAAAAAATCTAAGCAGCTCCAAGAAAAACAGATAACTTAGCAGGACTGCCCTGTACCACAGGAATTAAAGAGTTTGAGGCATATTTATTCATGGAATATATACTCCATTAAGAACAACCTGATGTTTATTGAACTGATGTCTAAATAGCTTTATCAATACTGGGTCTATTTAATGGGTATCTTTTATGATTTCTCTAGAGCAGAAACATTAGACTTCCACGCAAGGACCCACAGATACTCTCAGAAAACAATTCTGTGTGGCAAGCTGACACAGATCAGATGTACTCATTCCCTGCCATCTGAATTTGAAAGGAAAATGTTTTTTTATGTTCCTCATTTTGTTTGCTTCCATATTCCCATGAAGTTGAAAAGCTCGGTGCTTTTTCTGGCAGGATTTCCTCACCACAGAGCAGGAAGAGCCTCCTGTATTCTGCTTAGAAATGAAAATGCAAACGCGCACACCTGCACAGACAATCTGTAAACACTAATTTCTCTCTCAAAAACGCACCAGGAGACAGAAACTGTAAGGAAAACCGCACCTCTGCCTGGGGACCTGATTGTTCCTCAGGGTTCAGTAACACCTGTGTGCCTGAGCACACGGTTTTATAAGGAAGCCATCTAAGTCACAGGTCCTCGCTGCACCAGAGTCAATGCAAGGACAGTTGACCCACTGACTGGGGCACCAGCACGAGGAATCGCTCCCTGCTGGGACGTGGGCCAAGGCTCCCTGTGTCCACGAGCGGTTGTTCTGCCACCCAAAATGCGAGCAGCTTCCATGAGCCGTTGCTTGCAGCGAGACAGCTCCTTCCCCTGCTCCAGCCGTAGGACAACACGCATGGACACTACATCGCTCTGCTAACCCCAAACCAGCAGCAGCAGGGGCAGCGCTCTGGCCAGGCTGGGCTGTTTGTCTTCCAAAGGGAACATACCTCTTTACACCCTGCTGTAGCATGCTCTAGGATCCCATGTGTAGGATGGTCCTCCAGCTGAGACTATAAAACTTGAAACTGCACTCTCTGCATGTACGCTGAAGAGCTCACAGCATTTTTCACTCTTTGCTGCAAAGGCCCTTAGAAAAATCACAGTGCACAGCTTTTTCAATAGCACTTCAGGAACTTGAGTCCCAGTTTCATAAAGTGACGTGATTTGGTGCGTCTAAGCCACTCAAGTGCTTTAAAATACTCCATCAACATTTTTTTTTTACTTCCAATTCTAGGAAGAAGCAGAAATTACAGCAACATGGGAGTACCTGCCCCTGGATAACAAGGGATGATGTGAGAGGGATGCAGGAGTCAACAGTGCTTGCAAATAAAGACCTGAGACATCTGTGCTGAGACACCTTTTGCCTGTCCCAAAATTCACCTTGCCAGAAGGAAATTAACAATGACAAAGTTTGCCTAAGGCAACAATCAGATGGATTAAACAGAAACGGGTGGGGAATTCCCAAGAGACTTGAGGAAAAGCATCAGCTTGGAAACGAGTGTGAAAGACGCATGAAAATTTGCAGCAGTGGGGAGAAAAGTGGTAACAGCAACAGCAAACATCAGTCCAGCACTGCCAGAAGATTAGGAGGGTTAGTTATAAGAGGGAATTTAGGCATTTATAGACATTAATTAACATCTTGTAAGTATCTAGTCCCATGGTTTATCTGTTGTATTGCTAATACTGATGAACATACAGTTCACCTATTGCCGGTTTATTAGATGCCCATAATGAATCAACGAAGTGCTTTGATCCTGATTTGATTTAAACCATGCGAGTCAAGCAGTTTTTGCCTGTGACACACCAGAAATTTTCCTGACTGCAGGGGAGAACATAAGAGGAGGATCAGGCTTATGAGTCCAAATCCCAAATCCTTCACTCATCTCTGAAAACATGACTCACCCAGCAGTAACTGTTCCCATCATCTGGAAGTTTAGAGCACTGTTTCAGTGCTTCACGGAGTGCTTTGAGATAAAAGTTGCCATATAAAAATATTTGATGTTTAACACTTTGGCAGGTGTGACATTCCATCTCATAAAGGATAATCAGAGATATATACGGGATAACACATTACAACTTTATCTTATGAATCAACCCCAGCAGAGCTTAAGTGCTTATCCAGCAAGTCAGACAGAGCAAAACCAGAAACCACCCAGAGGATTTTTTTTTAAATGTTATAGTTGATTCCCTTTCAAACCCATTTTGTTTTAAGATTTTTTTAAGAGCTGAAAGAAGTCAGATTAGATATTTAAACTCAGGTGCCTTTTCAAATGGGAACAGATAAACTCAGAGCTCAACATTTAAAGCCTACATAAACCTTAGGGGTTTCTGTACCTTCAAGCAGAACCACATTGCCATTTATGCTCCATTCAAGGCAAGACAGATGCAGTCCCAAACCCAAATATGCCTGGATAATAAAGACTGCTATAAGCCAGGCCTTTTCTGAACTTCTGCAATCAGCTGATTCTCTAATAGAGACTACTTGGCAGCCTTCTTTTTTTGCCCCCCCAACAGCTTTATATATACAGATTAAAGGAACCAATCCTAAAATTTTTATTCTTGTGAACTTGTGAGTATGGCTGATCTCAACTCTCATAATTATGTGTTGAGATTTTTTTTTCCTTCAGTAAGTTTCTTATACCCACTGTTTCTTTTCCGGGGGATTTATAAAGCTAACATTAAAAAAAAGCCCAGGAAGAGAGAAATTTGTACACATAGGCCAGTGTATCAACTGAGTATCAGCCAAGATTTGAAATATGATGGGAGTCAGTAGGATTTGGGTTTTTTCCTCTATGGAAACAAACTGCAGGAGAAACCTGGCTCAAAGCAGTGCCTGTAGCACAGGGACAGGGAGAGCTTGAGGAAGCAGAGAAGTCTCTGGTTTGTCTTCTGAAGTTTCTCCATGTTCTCCAAGGATATAACCGGGCTCCAGGTAATGGACCACAGCAGAATTTGTTTATTCCCAAGATTCTTTACCAGGCTAACAAAAATTGTAGAATCCCTACAGCTCCTCAGTCTTGGATGCACTTGCATAAAAAAAGTGTCTCTCCAAAAGGCTTCCCTCCAAAATGTATTCCTTGTAAGCAACTCAGTGCTGCATGTGGTCTATAAAACATGCTATCAAATCCACCTTTCAGTGATCAACAAAAGGAGCAGACCACCTACCTGCTCGCAGATGATGTTTGCACACAGATGCTCAACAAATTCCCATTTTTTTAATACAAAATCAAAACCCTGCCCCTTGTCACTGCAACCTCAGCCCTGTCACAGGGACCTGCCTGACACCTGGCAGCTACTTTTAAATAAAATCTGCCCAGCAGGTCTAGGAAGCTCACCCTTGTCATTCTCTTGGCCTGAACAGTCAGTCCAGGTAGCAAATGCCTGTGGCACAAACACAGATATTTTCTTCGTGGTTCCATAGCGTTCTGGCCACTTTGCCTTTGTGTGCAAAGCAAATTATATTTCATATGTAGCTTTTTTTCCTTAAACTATGCACGTGAACAGCTCCTGTAACTCTTTCAAGAGCATCAGCAAAACATCATTTCTCGTTAAAAATATGTTCTAGACAGGAAATTTCTTTTAAAGCAAACTACTTACCAATGACTCGAATCAGCCCATTTAGTTTCCAGGCCACCAAATCAGTGCAATTATGATTCTTTTCGGTTACCCGAATGTCCTTTTACTTATGACAGTACTACATTGGTGTAGTCCTCACCTGCACACACGTAGGCTCCTGCCTCCAGAGGCAGCTTTTAAGGCCCACCGAAGGATTTCTCAGCCAATCCCCTGTTTAGAAAGCCCAAGACCTAAATCTTGTGCCTTTTACCAAGAAACAGCTAGCAGTACCAAGACGACAGACAAGACTTACACCAGGGAAGACAAAGTGGTGCTAGCCAAGAGCAAACCCTCCTGCCAGCTCAGTGCCCACCTCAGCGGGGGAAGCAGGTCACCCCAAGGGCCAGATGTCTGCAGGACTTGGTCCTTCAGGCACTGCCAGCACAAGAAGGGCTCCAATTTCCACCTACAGCTGGGAACAGACATTTAAAAAAAATTAACCTCCATTCTACTCGTTACGTTCATAGAATTTTGTATCCCCTTTCTTACATCTTATTTTTGCAATGAGCATTTTCACAAGAACGAGGACTACCTGTGAGGAGCTCATCAAGCCTTACGGCTCATGGTCCACCTCAGGTCACAAATCCCTCCCTCTGACTTCATGGCTTCCGCAACAGTCCCATCTAGGGTCTCCACCAGCAACGCTGCTGGTTCAGGATCTTGGGTCCTGCTTTCAGGCACATGCTACAGCTAGAAGCAGAGCACGAGGCAGAGACGCACAGAAAGCACAAGCCATGTATGCAGAACTGTTTACAACCTGAACTAGCTTCAGCTGCCACGGAGCCAGCAGCACTGTCACTTCGGTAGTTCGAGTTTCTGGGAATAAGACAAATATTTAAAACTAAATTTTTCATTTGCAACTGAACAGTACATTCAATCTCAAGAACTGTAAAGTCTTGATCTACTAGAAGAAACAGAGGATCTACTAGATCAGATATAACCTATTTTTTGTCCAAGCATGATAACTCTAATTCCATTTGATTTTAAAATCTAAAAACTCTAACAATGTATGTTGCTAAAAGGGATTGCCTATGAAAAAAGATCAGAGGGATGTACCAAACATATCCCGTCTTACTCTGGCACAATTTTAATTATCCAAACGGCTGAAAAAAAATCTGCAGAGGGGCTCCCTCATAGCCGGACTTTTTATTACCAAATTCAGCTTGCCTGAGCTTTGGAAGAAGACAGGCGGAACTCTTGTGAAAGAACCGCAAGCACACACACCGTACCACCTTCTTGGTGTGTTCCTTCTTTTCCTTCTTTCCATACTAATGGGCTCTTCAGTGAACATACCTGTCCCCTCTTCCCCAGCCACCAGCATCATGCTGGGAAGAATACGTCCAGGTCCTGCAGCTGAGAGGGATGCACAGAGCCTCCGCATCTTCGGGAGACCCAGAAGGGTTTGGACCCTGACTAATGGCTTCTACCATAAGTTAATTTTGTGCTCAAGTAAAAATTTCCATTTATTTCAACAGACTTGAAATCAGATCCATATATGCTTTCAAAGTGCTTTACAAGCACCCAGAAGTTTATCTTTTATATTTTTTGGCTCTTAAAGAAGGAAGAACGTAAGAATATAAGCAAGTCAGAGCCAGTGGAGGAAAACAAAACTGTTGCGACAAGAAACAGACACCAAAAAAGCCAAAGACGATGCACGGAAACTTATTTTCTCTAAAATGAAAAGCCGTGCTGCATCTTACAGAGCTTTGGCTCCATTTGTTTGGTTGCAGAGCTGGGTGTATTACACACTAACAGTAAAAGTGGTTGATGTAGAGTACAAGTATATCTGTAAATCTGGCTTCCGTGAGGGATCTATGCACACGTACCCTTAGTAAATAGAATGCTACGATAGCATCAGGTGAGTTGTCTGCGTATCAGTGCTCAAAGAGCTCGTGTACCCTGACCCAACTCTAAGAACAGCTTCATTGTCATCACAGCCTTCCTCTTCAGAAAGCTTTTTATACAGTGCAAGGCTAATTCAACAAGCCTTGCAAAGCAAGTGCGCTCCGCCGAGTTCGGTGGCGGTACTTTTTTCCACAGGCTCAAACTCCAGCCTCAGTGCTCACCCCCGCAGTCAGTGTGGGACAGGGACCTGCAGTCGGTGCCTCAGCGCTGCCTCGCTGCAGCCCTGGATGGCAGCAGCAGTGGGATGGCTTAAATCCGTGACTTGAGAGATCAAGTCTCAAAATTTGGGCTAAAAAACCCCAACAGAATACCTGGCATGGCCCACAGAATTGCTGTCTCCAGGAACCAGAGGTGGCTGCAATTGTTTTTCTGGCCATTGCAAAGGAATAGCTGAGACTCCCGGGGTACAGCCTGAAAACAAAGGAAGAAATAAATTTGCTGTCAGACACTGGCTGTTCGTTGGTTAAGACAAGTGATGAGCCGTTAAAGGATGACTCTGCACACAGACACTCTAGTGTTTCGTTCTGGTGTCTGTTCATATTTAACGTAACCCACTACGACAGTAGCATTGGTGGTCAATGTTTTCCGTACTGGAACAGCTGCTCCCAGGCAGTGATTTGGAAAGGCCAATGCCATCCCAGCACCTGCGCCGTGCCCAAAATGAAAGCTGGTGACCACGTACTGGGCTGCAGTCTCCTGTGGCGGGGAGAGTATTGCTCACCAGCACCTCCAAGGCCTTTTCTCTGCCAAGTGCCTCATCTTCTCATGCCAATGCTGGAGGCTGCGGGGGCAAGCCAAGCACAGGAACTTGAAGAGGCAGAGTGCAATAAAAATCGAGCATTTGCTCCTTGAGGAGGGAAGACATCAGAAAAAAAAGCTGGGGAAAGGGAGGTTGCTGAGATCCCAAGTCCTCCTCCGAGACCCTGTCTAGGGATAAAAACCCCTTTTCAGCTGCCTCCTGCCTACCCCAGCAGCTTCAGCTGCTTGTAAAAGGCTGGTCCAGGACCACGGAGTCCAAGCTCCAGCAGCATAGGGACAAAGCTCCTTGGCTGTGACACAGAGGAAAGAAAACAGCCCACGCAGCTTAGTAAGATACAGGACAAAATAACACATTTTTATCTCCAGCATCTCCATTCACCCTCAACCTATTTATCACTCAGAGACATGACTTAAAAGACCATCCCCTGTTCACCTCTGCCCGGATCCTTCTTGGTATCTGATCACGCCAGACGGCACCTCTCTGACAACTCTTCTGCTTGTCTCGGCAACAGGCACAAATCTTGGTGTTTATCTCCAAAACAGACAAGCTGAACAGGAGGTGAGGGCAAAACAGTGGCCAAAATGGCCAACCCTTCAAATTGTATAAGAACAAGGTGTCGTTCGCTGCCGAAGGGTGTTTGCTACAGACACGGTTTGCACCAGCGGAACCATGCCAGGAAATAAAACAGGGTGTAGGGTTTCCCAACAGGAAAACCTCGAGGGATATCTGTGGGAGAAAGAGAGAAGACTGCCTTTGCAACCACATTCAAGGTGTCAGCCCTGTTCCCACAGAGGCAGCCGAAGGGCCTAACTGGGAGCCGACACGTGCTGCTGGGAGGGCTGCGACATCCCTGCTGGGACCTCCCCACCGGGATGGGTGCTGGGTGAGCTCTCTTGGGGCAGCCCCTTGGGACCAGCAACGCGAGAGAGGCTTCCCAGGGAGGCAGGCGGATGGAAGACAACTCCTCAGTATTTTTCCCTGGGGAGATTCAGAAAAAAATATCAAATTTCCACACCTGCTGCCCACAGCAGCTGCGGCACATATCCCAAAAGCTGTGCCGGTGCACCCAGTCACCCAGTCTGCTCTCACGCAGAAGTAGGGGCATCATCAGAGCCATCCTCTGGGCCACACTCCCAGCCCAGGGGGTGTCAAGATGCCCATTTTAAAAAGGGTCTTTTTTTCCCCTCTGGAGGCACTGGAAGAAGTAGTCTATATTTAAACCACTTGCCAGGGGACTTTCGCGCATGCTGGAGAAAAACAGCTGTTGGTGTCAAAGTTCATTTGCAAATTAATGCTGCAGCCAAACCAAAACCTTGATGTGAAGCTAATTCCCGTGCAGAGAGCAGCACCCTGCAGAGCCCAAGTCCCCCCATTTCTGTGCCAAGAGCACCACCCTGTGGCCTCCCCGGCCACGGCTCGCTCCCTCAGAAATCATAATAAAACAAAAATATTTGAAGGGGAAGGAAAAATCAGCAGCCTGGTGTTGTGCAAAGAGCTGTATGGATAAGCTGGGCAAAACCCCTGTGTGTTTATTGTATGAAATCCAGCCAGCAAATGAGCAATGAACAAAATCCTGTATTATAGACGTTTTGTGGAAGAGGGAAGATCACAGGGTGGGTTTTGCCTTGAATGTGCAGGGCTGCAGAGGCTTTGAGAGAGCAAGCTCTGGTCCCACTCATGGCAGGCACTTGCCTCCTCTTCCTCCGGCACCTCACCTCCCAGGAGAGCAGCCCTGCTGCTCGTAGGGGGCAAGTACCACCATCCCAAAGGTGCTGCATCACACAACAGCATGCCCCTGCTCCATGTGCAGCTCGCAGGACCGTCAGCAAGCCGAGGCAGGTCCAGTACCGCTGGCCTGGGCAGCGATGGGCACCCACTCCCCATTTCTACCCTCCCTCCGCTATCAGTTCACTTCTACACAGGGTGTTTCACAGGCTTACCGTATGTTTCTCTGAAGCTTTGAAGATCTTGAGGCCTAAAACCGAGCATTTAACATGTGCTCATCAGCAGTTTTTCGCATAGGCTCCCAGGCTTTGGCTGGAGTTACGCGCTCATTGGGTTCCCCGGGGCATGCTCACCAGAGAAGACCTTTCTGAGCACAGTGGGGTTTCTGTGTGTATCCTTCAGCTGCCTGAAGCAGGAATACATTAAATAATTCAGTCCTGGCAAGGGAGACAGCCCTGTGGGAAATAATTTATACAAGTGTTATTGGCTGTTAACGGAAATCTTTGGGAAGAAAAAGAAAATGCACACTTCTATTAAGAAGGAAAAGGAGTGTGTCTATCTAACAAATAATTCCCAGTAGCTATGCTATGAGACCCACGTGCAAAGGATGAGAAAGCTCCAGTTCTTTTAGTATACTGCTCTGAGGAGTTTTTGTAAGAGCTGAATGGATCCGAGGGAAAATTGAAATGGGTGCAAGAAAGCCACGCTCTGCCTGCCACAGGAGACCTTATCAAGCAGGCAAGTGAACTCACCAGTTACCTGAAGTCCTAATAAATAAAAAGACCTCACAACAGTATGAGCATGAAGGAGGAAAGGGTTGGGCAGGGCCAGTTTGGGAGCGAGCAGCCTACACCCGCGAGCTCAGCCTGGCAGCGCAGCACCGGCTGACGTGCAAGTTCAGGTCACCCGATGCACCTTTAGCTCACCGGCTCATGGGAACCGCGTCAATAGCATTCAGTCAGCTTACGCAGTCCTTCACCTCTCTTTTTCTCCCCTTTCATTTCTCTTTCCTTTCCCGTCCTTTCCACTTTCATTTTGCTTACAAGTTTAGAACGAACGGTTTCTATTGTCTGTAAACAGACCAGCTGGCGGGTGGTGCAGCCCTAGCTGTGACACATACTACAAATGTGTGTTAAATACATCCAGCATGTACTTGTCCCATTTATCTTCTGGATGTCACTTCACCTAAATACAGCCACATCATGAGAGGCATTTTTTGGTTAAAATATCAAAAGTGCTTTAGTAAAGCTAGAATTACCTAAAAGGCTCTTCACTTCAGGAGACACTTCAAGACACTGCACCTCTGTAAACCTTTATCATTTTAGTTAATAGAAAAAGCCTCTCAAGTGTTTTGTACTGTGAGCAGTATAGTTTCTGGGACAAGTCAGCATCACTGGAAAAAATGAGATAAGTACCAACACATGCAGTCATTTGAGTCAACACACACGTGCACGCATGTGTTGTGTAACAAAATGTAGTGTCAAGCTTTAATTTCCTAAAATTGCAAGGGCCCAATTTTATAGGGAGACACTGAAAAGATAAGCCCACACTAATTCAAAACTTAGAATAATATTACCTGAGTAGGTGCTTTTTGCAGGTGTTAGCAGACATTTGATGAACATCATCATAGAAATTTCATCAGAATACAAAAAAAATAAGGAAGAACCCAAAATTATCTGGCTTATGCCTAAAGCTCTTTGAGGAGTTTATTCAGATGTTTTTGTTTTAAACCACCATTCCTTTGTTCATAAGAAATGGGTGGTCACAAAAGTAGCATTTGCTTTTAAAACACAGTAACATTATTGGATTTTGCTTTGACATAAACATTCTGGATGTCACAATATGTAAAGCAACATTTTCAACAGGTTAATACAGTTTCCTAAGCCATATCATTTCCTAAGCATACTTTTTCATATTGTCATTTTTCCTCTCTGAAATGCATTTCATGCTGTAACACTTGTCAGCTTGAATCTACAGCCACATCTGTTTTTCAAAGCCAAGTTTACAGATTTTAGCAAAGGATGGAGGCAAGAAGATGGTTTCTCTGCAGCAATTGCAAAAATATTACTTGCTGCTCACTTTCACTGTGAATTTCCACAAGGATTGCTTTCAGTAGTGAAATTTTGAAGAAAGGCATTGGATGGTTTTTTTGTTTGTAAGCTGCTATTTACACCCTGCTTGTACCTCCCCTAACGCAACAGGAGTCCACCCGAGGGTCTCTGGATGCTGCCACACAAAAGGTATTTTAAATAGTCTTTGTAGACCTCCTTTTTCTTAAAGCTCATAGTACTGATCTAAGTAAAGTACTTAAAATCTTCATATAAAGTGACACTAAAACTCAATTCTTAAAAGTATTTCTCTAGCAGTAATGTCCCAAGCTATAAAGGTTTGTACGTGCTGCCACACATAAAGGAATGAGACTGGTGCAAAGGGGAGGCAAGACCCAACCTGGAAAGTGCTTGTAGCTTACAGACAGCACTGAGATGAGGTGTAGGCAGTGAAGTAAGCTGAAACACGTACTTAAGCATAGATATCGATCCCACTGTAGGCTTGATCAGCTCAAGCCATTGTTAATACCTGAGAAAATGACAGTAAGCCTACTGGAGAACAGACCTGAGGATGTCAAAACTTTTACCCATCTCCCAAGTATTTTCTAGCTGAAGGCATGAGCCAGCCCCGCCACATCTCTAGAGAGGTGACTGTGGAGGGAACAACCTTCAGGTGCAGAAGGAGAAAGGGAATAACCTTCTTCTCCAAATCCATTCTGGCCATGAGCAGCAGCAGTGAGCTAAGGTTTTGGCAAGAGAGACTCACTTGGCAAGGGAGAAATTAGGAACACTTTCTGACAGTAAGAAAAGCAAAATACTATTACAGATTGCCTGAAAAGCATACAAGATCTTTTTCTTCAAGCTTTTAAAGAACAGGCTAGCCAGTGTCCATCAGAAATGCCACAGGCATCTTACCTTGGAAGAAGATAGAGTGGTGACCTCCTGAAATGCCTTCCAGTCCCCTGGAAAGTCACAGAAAATGTCTAGGGGAGACCGCAGCAGATAAGCAAGCTCTTAGCTACCCATTTGAGCCTGGGGTTTTTCCTTAGTAACACTTGCTGCCTCGGGTCTCCCATTTGTGACTTTTTCCCCCTTCTCCACACCCCCATAGTAGACAGCCTGGACCCGCGGCACATGGGGTCACAGCTCATGGTGCTGCATCGCCTGAGCGTGCAGTGTACGGCCCAGGCTGCGGGAGACGCAGGGAGGGAGCTCAGTACACGAGTCCCAGGCTCGTGGCACAAAGTCTGGTGGATCTGTTCAGTAAAGAAGTCTTCTGACCTGAGCTCACCACTGTACCTGGCTGGCTAGGAGAAGTGAGTAATAATCGTATCTGTTCACTGGATCCATCATACACATAATGCTTATAATGTGCATTGCTACATGTGGTTATAACTAAAAATTGCCGCTTATCGTTCCATCTCCAACTGCCCTTAAACTCGTGTGTTCCAGACAGAAGATATTTCACCTTTTGAGTACCATCTGCTGGCACTTTAGATACTAACTACTATTCAACACCACAGTAAGAAATGTTTATGTTGGTGCATGTCAGCCTGAAGCAGGTTACATGCTGGTCTCCAGCAAGACGTGAAGGGAAGGTGTCATTCTCCAGCAGAACAAAAGGCCGGACGAGAGAGTCTGAACCCGTGCTTATGCACAGAGCAGCTCCCTCGGTCCCTTGCTGCTCTCCTTGCTATTACTACTACTCTTTGCTACTACTAGGGATTTTCTCTTTGCATTTCTCCTGTTGAAACAAATCCAATTACGAAGACGACTTTTTAACTCCGGGTTAATTCAAGCCTCTTTGAAGATAATTTGCAGCAATGACAAAACAGCTCCTGTCTCCCTGGCTGCTTTTAAAATCACCACCGCCAGCTGCCCTTGCCCTTCCCTGACTGAGGATTTCCTCTTGCACTCTGTTTCTCTCCACTGCATAATTCCCATCCCCAGACTAACCTTTTTTAAACTGAACTTACTTGGGGGAATCTGCCCAATTAGACATTTAAGTCAATTAGGCTGATTGACAGCAGGATTATGTCTAGCATATTCTTAATTGTGAATGCAGACACTCAGCTGAAATAAATACCTGCCTCATAAGGACTTGCTGAGGCTTAATTAGTTAATGTTTGTGAAGAGCTTTGAACACATGAAGCGCTGTACAAGAACTAAGTGTTATTCTCACCATTCCTAGTAGCGGAGGCTTCAAAGCTGGACATGGCAAAGATGAGGTGGAAGGATTTCAAGGACAGAAGGTGACCCTGACCCAAGGCCACTGGGGACCACAGTTGCAGGAGTGAGAGGACAGACCGATGTCATGCAGGGCTTCGCTCTAACTAAACGTCGCTGCTGGTCTGCGCTCATGAAGCCTCTCTTGTTCCTCAGCAGGATGGCAGCAGCCCCTGACCTCCAGACCTCCGCACCAGCCCTTTTCCCCACATTGGCGCCAGCCCGGGATCAGCTCGGCTGGCAGGGCAGGAGTGAATCCTGGATCCCAGCTGTCCTGCACCCCGTGTTCCAGCATTCCTCCCAGGAAGGAATTCAGGTTGCTGTGCTTTTATAGAAGGCCTATTAGAAAGCCATTCACTAAGGCATCAAGGCAGTAATGCCTAATAAATAAACAAGAGCTAAAGTTCATGAAGGCCTCTGAGGATCCCCAGAAGCATCACTGTTACTGTTACTAGCTAACACAGATGTAGGAAAGCTTCATGTTAACAAGAAACCTCCACACACCTCAGCTATGCAAAGGATCTCTTTCCAAAGAAGCATATATAAAGTAAGCGTCACCTTGAAAACCTAAGCATCTGTAGTTATATGGGGTTAAATACAGATCCTGTTTTGCAAGTTGTATTTTTTACCAAAAAAGACCACACCTGAAAATCAGTAAAATAACTAAGTAAAATAGCTAAGCTAATATACCAATGAAAATAAAGAATGCTTTTTTCAGCCCACAGAGAACCTATTCAAAATTGCAAATGTGCATGCATATGTGAGCTGAAAAGCTTCTAGTTTGGGACTCACAAAATATAGTTTGGACTGGCATTAAAAAAAATTCCCCAGAATCCGAATCCATTGTAGCCTGCCAATAAGGAGGCTTCCACTTAAAAAACAAAGCTGTCCTATCCTTACCCTTCCTCTATCAGTCCATTTGACGTTGAAAACAATCTGAACGACAGCAAATCCAGGTTCCTGGGGATTTACCTTGCCAGAATGAAGCTGCTGAGTTCTTTGTCTGTTCTCTTCCCAGAATCCCTCGTATAGGATTTGTCCAAGAGTTCATCCAAAGTATCCTCCTGGTAAAGACTGATTAGTTGTTGGTACAATTCGTAGCAGTCCCATCACTGATTCATTAAAACAGTGATCTGATGACACTATTTTTGACAGCACATTTTGAACAATTTTTTTTTTTTTTCTGCTATGTGGAAAAGTAGTACCACTGGCAGATAGCTCCAAGAACTAACACTACAGAAGAGCCGGCACAGAATACAGCATTTAAATCATTAAAACACACGTGCACCCCTCACGGCAGCTGCTAACCTGAAAAGCCTCAAGCAATAGTGATGTGCGACTAAGGGGCAAAAGTGTCCCTCAGTGTACACCAGCTCAAACCCATTGAAAGACACAGGAATACCCTCAGAAACACTGGCAGACCTTTTAATTTCAAAATATACATTTTGGAAGGTGTTCATGAAGGAATCTTTGCTGATGGCAAGTACATAGGAGCTGAATTTAATGTCATAGAAATCTGTTTCTGTTTTGCTTAAAAACTGGATTAAAAACCAGCAGAAAATATTTTAAACGGAGGGTGGGATTTTCAAAGCTAATTACTGCAAAAGCATAAATCGTACCATTATTTCACAGACAGTGATAATCTAAAACCCTTTTTGGTGGCTTTTAAGATCCCACCCTCAGAGCTTAAAATAAATAAAAGAAATATTTCATCATAAAAGAAATACAGGATCACTTCCAGTGACCATCACGCTCAGTGGTCTGTTTTGGCAAGTAGAGAACTGATTCATTTTCCTAGTCATTAAGGTCTTATCTGCGTATCTTTGTTCAAGTTTTCCTCGTATTTCCTGCAACCTTTCCCCAGATGAACTGTGTACCTAAACACAGATTTTGAAAGATTCTAATTTTACAACCTTACCAATCATTTGCCATTAATTTATGTGAGGCTTCATCTGTCAGGAGGGTTTATTACTGTTACGTTGGTATCCAGCTCTGACTATTTGTCCCTTGAACATCAACTGTGTGAGTTATGAAAGCTTTTAAAAATAAGCTTCCATAAAATTCTTGTGTGGCTGAATAATTGCTCAGTTATTTACATGGTGGAACAGTTTTGCTTTTATTTCTTTTAAGGGATTCTCCTCCTGTCCCGTTGCTAGGGAATTACAATCCAGGTGGGTTATAGCTAGCGGTTGCTATAACGTCTGCTTGGAATCAGTTATCCCCAGACACACAGAAATAACTGGGGAACCATCACAGGAATGTTACACACCAGCAAGGGAAAAGACATTTTTTTATTTCACTCATAAAGCTTTGTTAGACTTGTCCACAGCATTGACTTACTTAAGAAAATAAAACATTTTGGAAAAAGTTAAGTTTTTCTTCAGCTTTTCCTCCTTGTTTTTTTCCCACTTTTTTCTTTCATAATCTTTTTTCTTTCAAATGGTGAGGGGCTACTTTACATGGTGTCTCTCTCTTTTTCTTTGTTTAAAGCACATAGAAATAACACCCTACCAGGACATGTGCTGGCCTTTAGCCAAACAGCCAACATGCTCGCACTTTTAAGGACACAACATTACACTTCATTTGAAATATTGGCCAATAATACAAGTTTCACCCATCAGTCACCATGTGAACATCACTGTGGCCAGTATGTTTCCAGCCAAGCTGAAATGAATAAAAGGCATTTGACCCATTTAGTTCCATCCTTACACTAGGCACATAGGTTTCTTCTGAGCGTGTTAAGTAATAAGTTTATATGCTGAAGCATTTCAATGTCATTAAAACTGTCAACATTGCAAGCTGGGTAGTTGCAAACGCTTAGGATCACAAAATCGCACTCTTTTTGAAAATCCAGCAATAAGGTTTGCTTGACAACTTACCATAAGAGTTAACCACCATACACTTCCATTTTCTAGAAAAATTGTCTTCATTGCTGAAATCCTTGACATTAAACATAATCTAAAATGTTTTACACTGAAATTCTTCATGAGAAATACCTTCTCACAATACAATGTTTGTCACTGAAATCTAGAAAGCTTTACCCACTAACACAGCAATGACGACGCAGAAATAACCTTCTGTTTATGATCACGTTTTTCCAGTGATTTGAAGGAGCACCCCTTCTTCAGCCCTGCACCCTTTATCCAATATAGCAATCTCAAACACTTCCAGAAGTTGACTGTTGTAGCACCTACTTATCCCTAGCAATGTACTGCACGGCTCGGAGTTCTCATAGGTCAAATATTCTTATTATTCTTATGAATTGCTGGAACACTTACTACAGGAATAATCTTTCATTTCTCTAAATTTTTAGATGGCTCCAGCTCTTCGTTTCAATTTCTGAATTCAGAAAACAAAATATATTTCCAGCGACAGTTTAAAGTTACTAGCTTTACTTTTTTTACTGTTTAGCTGAAATCAAAACAGCTCTAATTTCAAAAGATAAAATTCTGCAGGAATACAACATCTGTTTATAACACAAGGCAACAGAGTGAATCAGCAAACTGGATGATACAAAGGGTCACCTCTTCTTTTCCAGAGAAATAGCACATAGCAGTGACAACTTTAATGGCCCATTTTAAAAAAAAAAAAAAATACTGCTGGACTCTGACTTCAACTTCTAGTAACACGGAAACACAGCTGAATCCCACTCCTAACAGCAAAGCATTAAATCAGTTTTAATTAGCCCCCTACACATACCATTAAAATGCCCTGCAATAAATGTGTGTGATTATCATAAAAGTCAGTCATTCTTAACAGTCTACAGTTATTCTAAGACTAGTGGGGAGGCTGTGGTCTCTCAGTACCAATACGTAATAAATGAGGGCCTCTACTGACTCTCACTGGCAGCTACTTTATCGCACATGCTCACATCCAGAGAAGGTAGTTTCTTCGAAAACACCATTAATATATTAGATGCATTTCTATTTCCACTGCGTCAGCTGATACTGCAGGCCTGCAGGAAAATACCATTTTTAATAACAGAACTGAAATACACACAAGCTACTAAGAAACTGTCCCTTGAACAAGCCACTTTTGCAATCAACTCAATTTTAACTAGAATGCCTGTGTCCACAAAAAAAGTCTTTTTCTAAATAAATTTGAATTTTACAGAATAAAAATTAATGATGGGAGAATTCAGTTCTGTGTGCATTAAGCTTCGATGAAACTAGCTCTGCTTGTCATGATTGCTCTAACATCATAGCGGACATGAATAATGCAGTACCGAGACAAAAATGGTGTTAGAATGAATCTCAGCTCCAGTTTTGCAAAGAATTGTATTGATTTTAATGGGATTACATACAGCAGCAAAGAAAAACACATCTGTAAGTATTCAAAGGACTGCTGCATTAGAATGGGTCCTTCTAAGTGTAAATGAAGGTACACATGGTACTTAATGAAATTGCTTTTAAAACCAGCATTTGCCAAATAGATAAATTGCCGGGGGGGGGGAGGGGGGGGAACCAAGCCACAACTCAAGATACTTGGCCACGCAATTGTTTCCTAATTTATTGGAAAGAATATTCAAATATAACATCCACTACATAGTTTGCCTTTATTGGCGGGGGGAACAACCACTTTTCTGCTGAAGTATATAATGTATTTTAATTTGGAAAATGACACCTTCAGCCCAGTTGCAAATAAACCATACTGTAGAACAAACAGTGCCAATATACGCTGTTAGCCCACTTAGAGTGCCCATATTCCTTTCAGGAGCAAGAATGTCAACAGTAAAGAATTGTACTGGTAGACTCGGAGAGGACAGAAAAACGCATGCCCAGCAACATGAAAAGCATTTTCCACAGATTACTTAAATTAAAAGAAATCTAGGCGACGGAAGAAATGACAGGAGGAAGATTTCAGATTACTTGTCTTTGGGAAGATCAGTCTATAAGCACAGCAAATTTACTATATTCTCAAGCAGACTGAATATAGACCCAAATCTGGACACTTGCAGAAAAGCAAGCAGTCAACTCCAGAAATTTCACTTTCACAGTAGGACCGTAACCTACTCAAGCTCAGAGGACAACATTCCACTACCCCTCTTTTACCCTACAGCCAAAAATTGTAGTAACTGAAGTAAAACAGATGCACCTATCATGCCAGTCAGAACAGTACACTGAGATAGCAGATTTAATGGTTTCAGAGGTCAGCTATTCCACAGAGTAGCTAAACAGATCTTGGATGAAGAAGAGGGGTCCCTGAGTAAAAGAAATTAGAGTGTCTGTGTCTCAGAGGAAACAGAGTCTCTTGGGCACACATTTTTAAATACTAGGTGACTAAATGGTACAGACAGGGACCAAATTCTCATTGTTCATTTTAAGGCAGTTAAGCACTATGCAATGTGAAATGCCAGTCTTTTGTACACTTTCAGATGCCTAAATACTTTCAAAAAATTTTTCTCATTTCCTGCACTGGCCACATTCCTATTTCCCATTTCTGGTAATTCTTTCGTATGTGGCCAGCATGCCCTGAAGAATAAACATATTCGTTCATATGTGAAGATTTCACCACCTTTCAGTAATGAGTCATCTCAGGGGAGAAGATAGGTAGATGACAGTAGGCAGATGATAGGTGATAGAAAATAGGTAGGCGAGGTCTAGGATCAATGAAATGTAATAGCATACATGAAAGTGAAGAAGTTGACCTTGGTGGACAAATGGAGGGGGACATGCAGGGACCGCTTTTTCTTTAGATAGTAGAAAGTGTATCACTGGAGAGAGTTACTGCTTAAGTTTGTCAGTCACAGCAGCCACTGAAAGCATGGACTTAATATTCAGAAACTCCTAACACAGTCAAGGAAAGTTTATGATGCACAAAGCTAGTAACACTGGCTTTCAAGGATGCTCAAAATGCTTCACAGGACTCTTCGGCTTATCTCTGGGAGTAGCACAGTGTTATCTAGACCCCAACTATCCTAGAGTGACCACTTTTGTCACTACTGAAAGCCTTAACTGTAATTTTAAGTGCTGACCCAGTAATAAAAAAAAAAACCCAAAACCCAACTCTGACTATAAGGCATGTGTGTACTAGGAAATTAAATACTGATGACCCAATTCTGTATGTTTGGATCTTGGTGCCTCAAAAGTTTGAGAAGTCTTACAGTTAGGGCATGAAAATATGAGAGTGTGCTTAAAAACTGCAACTAACTAGACAACAGCCAAGTCTATGGTTAAAGACAATGGAGAGTCAGGGTCTCTGGCTTCTAGAGAGAAAAATTTTGGAATAGTCAATATCAGATAGTAATGAAATAACCCTGGAATAACTAGAACTCGGTCAGGATCTCTGGTTGTAAGACAGGAATCAATCAATACCATTAAGAGGCATGAAAGGATTCCTACTCAGCTGATTCGTGAAAGCTTTCAGGAAACAAACAGGTTCTTCCCTTCTTGCCTTAGACCTAGCAAATCCTCTGTAAGTGGATCTTTTCTATTAAGGTCTGCAATATGAATTCATCCTTTGCACTTAGCTTTTTGGGGGGTTTTGTTTGTTTTTCTTGGTACATTCTGACTTTCTTCATTGTTAGTATCTAAAGAGCTAGGGACACTATAATTAGTTTTACTTTCAGTGGAGTATAAGGCCATGCGAGAGTCTAAATCACAAAGATTTAACGAAGGGCAAGGAGAGATATTTCTTCTTCCTAACAAATCAGCAAGAACTTGCTCTCTGTGAGACTTTAATCTTCCTCAGCTTTGAGCTTCCTCAGACTTCCTGTAGACAAAGGAACCAATCAAGAAATGCAAGCGTAAGGGGAAGATGACTCCAGAACCCAAGGAGACAGTAATCATTAGAAAAATCTCAGGAAAGGAAGCAAGAACAGCAAAAATCCTCACCCCTCGAGTGTGAATTTGGTTCATGTATTCAAAACTGTCTTACAGGGCATAAAGATCAGGTCTGCATTGCAATGCCATGCAGTGGGAAGAAAAAAGCTTGAGAAAAGGCAGTAGGAGATGAGGGGACACTGGAGATCTTTGAGACCAACAAGGGATTTTCACCATTTTTTTGTCTGAGTCCTCTCTAATCTTACTAACTTTCACACCAACAAGCAATGCTTGAGGCTGAGCTCACCAAAATCATGATGTGTTCTCATTGTTTCAAGCAACTTAAACCATAACGAATGGGGACCTGACTCCTTAAGAGCAGCACAGAGGCAGAGCAAGAACACTGGAAGCAATGGGAGAAAAGAAGGAATACCTAAGTAGGAGAGAGAAAGAAAGAGGCAAAAACCCTGAGAAGCACCTGGAAGCTTTTCAGCCTCCAACTTGAAGGAGGAGGGCCTAATGCCACCTCTATTAGCAACACCAACAAACCAGTTCCTCAGTGCTGCCACAGCAGTGTCTGTACTTACAGATGCAATGCAGTGACAGTACACAGCACAGTCCATGTTTAGTCTGTCTGGGAACCAGAGAACTTGAGAGATAAACAAAATCTTTGAAAAAATATTTTTATATTCATTACAAGCAAATTCTCTACCTTGTGCACTATGAATAAGGCTGTAGACAGGTTCTGAAAGGTGAAAAAGGCAACTCATAACACAATCTCCAAACTGTCAGATTCATTGCTGATAAAGTATTCTTTTTGTCACTTCAAACTTTATTCCTAAATAACTATATTAAAAATAAGATAATTACAATATATAATATTGCAAGTCAGAAGCTATTTTTCCACAGCTTCCTATCCAAAACAGACTTAAATTAACAGAGGAGAAGTTATTACTAGTACTCAAAGACCACGTAATGCATTTAGAATATGAGGTTACACATAGCCTTAACTCAGGAAAGCACTTAAATCCATTCTTGTTTTCAGGAAAAGGGAAAGTCTTCCTGACTCAGGGCCTCTAAAGCAGAGGTATGACATATCATATACATACTACTTGGCCATACAGTAAAGATTTGACTGGTTTGTTTCACAAATTCTTGAACTTCACAGCAAGTCTTATTCCAATATGTATTAAAAATAAGCCAGTTCAACTGAAAGTGCAATTCTCCTTTAACAGCCAAGTTGTCTCTACTTTCACACATCATTCTTGCAGTAAAACTGTCACAAGTTGAAACAGAAACATGATGACAGTACCCCACACTTTTTGGTAATTCAGAAATTTCACACAAAATATTAGCACTCACCAAAAATAATATTCTGGTTCATATAGTTATGAAAATGTTCTACTGATTCTGAAATGCTTCTGACATTTCTCATTATGAATTACATAGGCAGAGCAGCAGCACTGCAATTGTAAAATACCCTCAATCATTTCTACAAGCTATGAATTCAATGCTAATACCAATGATATTTTAACGTCAATATTATTTGCTAGCACATGGAACTCGTGGACAAAGCATTATAAAACAGACAGCTCAAGTGCTTTTTGGATTTGATTAGTTAACCAAAAATTCTGAGATTCAAAAGCTGTTCTAGGTCACGGCCTCTCTCAGGACTGTATTTTTCCCCCCAGGATTTCTTTAAAACTGCACCCAATCAGATTATAAAAAACAGATGCAATGAAGCATCTGACACTTCCCCTGGGAGACCTTTCCATAGCCAGCAAGTTGTTGTTTTTCCCCAAGTTGAATTTTAATGTAATTTCATCTCATTGCTCATTCTTATGGAAGCAAGGAGAAAGAGTCCCCACAGGGAAGGCAACAGGGGAAAAAAATAAACAATTGCTAAACTACACTGAAAAAGTGTATAAAAGCAATTCAGCTGTGAAGCGTGTTGATGAAAGAAGAACCATGAAGGTAAGGGTTAACTTAAGTCACAAAAGCAGCTTCCCAGCTTTCTCTTCTCCATCAGCATGGAAGAGTCACAGATGCACGTGGATGGCTCCTAAGGAAAAAATCTGTATGAAAAAATGCTTGGGTTATCATTCCATAAATACACCTTTGGGAAAAGAACCAAAGTTCCCTTAGAATTGCTTAACTTCCTACTTCTCAGCGTAGGAAGAAAAGTACTTTGAAAGTTATTATTACAGTCTTGAAAAGGTATCAGCCATGATATCTTCCCACTTCTTCTCATAAACAAATGAAACTACCATACTAGACAGCACTACCATAGTTTAACAGAAACATTGTACAGTCTATTGCCCTGTCCATGAGAACATCCAATGAAAGATGTTGCCAAGGGAGATATCATAAAATATCTGATTTAGTCTATAAGGATTTTTCTTTCCTCACAACTTAAGGAATGGTATCTTGCTGCTTATTTAACATATCCTACAGCTACAGAATATATTTGCTTTTTTAATTCCTTCACCTTCTCCATTGTTAGCAAGAACTGGTGAAAAGACAGTTTAGAGAATTAGTGCAGGATGCATATGCAGACAGCTATTTTGAAAACATTACAAACACAGAACATTATAAACACAAAACTCCTGGAAGGTATCATACAAAAAGAGAAAAGAGAAAGCATTTCACAGTCATCACCAGTGTCAGCCACAGAAGCAGACATTCGTCATCTAAAAGACATACATTTTGTAATGTAAAAGCCCAAATCAGTATTTAAAGAAAAATAATAGATACCCTCCAGGAAATATCTAGTCCCCACTGCTGTCAACAGAGAGACTCCTAAGTAACATCAGAGGGAAGTGGATGCGAATTTGATCTCTGTCCTTCAGAATCTCAGAATCAAAAAAAAAGGCATGGTGATGGCCAGCAACAGCTATACACTAAAGGCCCAATTCATTTAGAAAAGAAAACATAAATAATTTGTTAATCAACAAAAAGAAGACTAAATGAGCTTGAAGAGATTTCATGTGTCCTCATCTGCAACTTCCTTTCGGCGCTGGGCCCGGAAATGACGCTCAATATTTATTGTCACTTCCCTCTGCAAATTTCTGCTGTTAGTTTTTCCAGCTGTTCTGATCCAAGGGTGCTGAAGTACTTGTCGTGCTGTGTAGCGCTTCTGGGGATCCACTATCAACAGCCTGGTTATGAGGTCTTTTGCTGCTATTATGAAAGAAAGAAAAGGAGAGAGGGGAAAAGAACAGTGACGTGATGATGCTGACAGTTATACCTACATAAAACGCCCTTCTTATTTTTTCATATTAGTTTTACCATAATGACTTTTGTGACTATCCCCAGGAGATATTCTAACAACTGGATTGAGAACTAGTGACAGGAGATGTTAGATCTCCAGCATATCTTTTACTGATATCATTCTCCCCTTCAGAAAGAGAGGAGAAACTGAAGGGAATTTAATCTTGAAAGGCATCAGGCTAAGTGTTCAAATTCACAGGAATTAGCATTGGGTATCTCATCCCTCAAGGAGCGTAAAAGTCGTAGAATGCTGTTGAGCATGTTCTTTAAAAGACTATATAGGGAGAGAGGGGTTTTAGGGTTTCTGACTTTGAAGAGTGCACAAAAGACACTGTACTAGCCTGCGAGAAGGAAAAAACTACTACGTGCAGACCCCATTGATCCCAATAGAAAATCCACACTGCGTTCTGCAGAGCAAGGATTTCATTCTCAGCTTTTGAGATTTTTTGCGTACATCTTTACAATCTAACATAACTCTGGAGATTATTTTGGTACCTTTTTCTACAGAGACAATTCATATAAGCAAGGTGAGGAAAATCCTTGCTCTTGCCTCAGAAAGGGAGCAATCCATTAAATCAATCAGACCTAATATTCAGATTCACAGCCATCAATGCTACCAGAAGACTAAATTCACATTTAAAGCAAACACAGAATCACACAAAAGAGACCTGTAAGACACCTCCAAGTTCATTGAGCTCACTGTCCTGAACAGAAAGGAGTTCTTCCCACTCCAGGGAAGAAGTCTGTCACTTCTCAGATCTGCTATACATACTGAATCTTACCTGCAGAAATATTGTCCCAGTATGGGGAAAGGAACTCGTAGTGACCCAGCTGTATGATCTGAAACAGCTCTTCTTGATCACGCTCCTGACTGCGAAAAGGGGGAAAACCGCAGAGCAGAATGTAAAGGATCACACCAGCTGCCCACATATCTACTTCGAGCCCATAGCCTAAGGAAGAAAAGACAAACCAAAAGTCCTGTTTTAGAAAGAAAACTCACAACTGTTAGGGAACTGTTTCTTTTTCATTCCATTTTCCAAGAAACACAGAATCTGCTCAGTTTCTCAAAAAGATGAGTTCAGCAGAAGAGTAAGTGGCTGGTACACTACGCTTACAAGCTGAGCTGCTCTGCCTGTTAATAACTACAGCTCTCACAAAGCGCCTCTCTTCTTCAACGTGTTTCACAAACACTGTCTCACAAGGCCAGTGTCAATTGGAGGCTAATTGAGAAAGCACAGCATATATTTCTAAAATAGTCCTCCTCAGATTCCCTTCAAAAAAGCACTAAGAGAGTGCCAAGTTTCCACTGAAATTGGAAATAACTGGAGACGTGCAACCCAGCTCCACAGAACAAAAAACAGAAATAGCTTTGCTTGAGTCATCAACAATACTGACTCCTTTTCAGGCCTGAATCTTTTTGGATATGAAATCTCCAAAATTTCTTCTGATGCGAAACATGTTTTGGCTTGTTACATAAGTTTAACATACATGTTCACAATGTTTTTGCATCATCAGGGGCCTTGGAATGTTGTTTGGGTTATAGTTGTGAAATGGGGCTGACTACCCTCAGGCTGCAACATGAACTTCTGCTCATTTCCCCACTTCAGCAATTACCATCTATGATATTTTATGGCTTGTCTGTTTGGAGATCAGTGTTATATTACCATAGACGTTAATAATGCAAACATGACTGATGTCATGCTTGTGTTTGTCAAAAGCTAAAAGGTTTCCTTTCCTTTCACAGATTACACTGCTAGCCAATCTCCTACCCTGCAAAGACGTATCAGTAGGTTGAAACATTCTGGAATATTTCCATGATTAGAAAGTTCAGAGTAGTTGTATGATTTACGACAAATTATAAATATATACACTCACCCTTCTCAGCAAGTATTTCAGGGGCAACATATGTTGGTGTTCCACACACAGTAAATATGGGTTTTGTAACCTGCTTTGCAAGGCCAAAATCAGCTAGTTTCAGTGTAGTAGATTTATCTGCATTGTGCTGAACCTACACTCAACAAAAAATACATATATTTAGTCCAGATGCATTTTAAGACAGCAAAAGATAAAGGAAGTAGGTAATATTAAACAGGAAGAAGTCCCAATAATAGTGTCTTTAAGTAAAGCAACATAAAATGGAAACAGTATTTTGATAAACAGTATTCAGAAAGTGGTTTTTCTCCCATATACTAAGAGGGTGCATATATATAAGAGGACAAGCAATAATGGAAAAAGAAAACAAACTTTGGCACACTGTAATTTCCAAGAAATGAAAAGGAGGCAGACGAAAAATAACCGAGAGTCAATTAAATGTTATTATTTCCTTTTGGGAGAGTAAACTTTTCTTTTCCCTTCGGAAAGCAAAGAAGAATGCTGTGGGCGTCTTTACGCTTAAATGCGATATTCCCAGGTAAGCTACTGACTTTACAATGTCACTTGAAAAGCACATCTCCATCATACCAGTCTAACAAAAAAACCCCAAAACAAACGAAAACTTTACTTTCTTTACAAATTACTCTACTACTCCACCTGAAAATAAATGAGTCACAGTCATCACATAGTAAGAGTTGGAGAAATGGATCCATACAGAATGTCCTCTTAAATAGGTCTTTTCAGCAGTTCCCATCTCCTAAATCCACCTGGAAAGTAATCAAATCACTTCTTCCCATTCTAATTTTGTATGCGTGGGTCTTTAGCATTAATTTGTAATACAGTTAATGAAAAATTATTTTAAGAAACAAAATATGTCAATGACATAGACAGTGGGATCGAG
>NW_009227526.1:546-1006 GCF_000690835.1 Fulmarus glacialis | reverse complement strand
TGCGGTGTAGAGCACATTTTTTACACCTTATCCTGTTCGGATTGGCCCAACAGCTACTGCATGAACTATCTCCCGTTTAATTTGTTCAAAGGCTTGTCGTTGCTCAGGGCCCCATTTGAAATCGTTCTTTTTCCGGGTCACGTGATAGAGAGGGCTTACGATTTGACTGTAATTTGGAATATGCATCCTCCAAAAACCCACAATGCCTAAGAAAGCTTGTGTTTCCTTTTTCCTAGTTGGTGGGGACATGGCTGTTATTTTGTTGATCACATCCATTGGGATCTGACGACGCCTATCTTGCCATTTTATTCCTAAAAACTGGATCACCTGTGCAGGTCCCTTGACCTTAGTTTGTTTTATGGCAAAACCAGTCGATGAATCAGCTTCTGGATGGGAATCGGGTGTCTCGGTTGGGGCGGTATTGCCGCCGGTGCCCTGTTGTGGTAGCCAATGGGACCCG
>NW_009227526.1:0-230 GCF_000690835.1 Fulmarus glacialis | reverse complement strand
GTGCCCCAGTGTCCACTAAAGCCTTATACTCCTGATGTGCCAGGCCATCAAATCCACACAGTCCAGTAAAGCCGGTTGTCCCCTTCCTCCATCTGGTTGGAGGCAGGGTCCCTCTAGTCCTGGTCATAGTATTTGTTACTGACTTCTTGTATATACATAACAGAAGTCCCTTTATTAAGATTGGAAGTAGGATAAGCTTTTTTACTCTGTCTGGGGAACTGCTCACTGGA
>NW_009227525.1:0-13463 GCF_000690835.1 Fulmarus glacialis | reverse complement strand
TATATATATATATAAAAACAACTAATAACTTAAATTCTAATAACTTAAAAATTGTATGCGATATAAATTATTTTCTATGATGTCATAAGTTTGGTCATTGTCCATCTGTTGTTAACTGGGATTTACTCACCACATTTTCATTCCTAGATATGCTGCTTCTCTTGACATGATAAAAACTGAATTTTAAGTTCAGATTTTCAAAAAGCTGATGTTTAGCCTCATATTTCATAAAGGTTTTTCACACTCAGAATTCACAGGTTCTGTTAGCTATTGTGCCATGCAACAGCATAATACTGAAGAAAACATGTCAAAGTTTTCAACTAGTTGTGTTAAACTACTGAAGGACTATACCTAGAAGAGAGGCTATTGTACTTCCTACCCTTTTGTGTAATAAATGTCTAAGAAGTTTGTGGTAATTTCATTAATGTTTCATAACTACGAAGAGAAACAGAACCATTCCACATATTAAGAGCACTTAATAGTTTTCCAGCTGTAATTTGTACTATAGGTGGATCAGAAAGAAGAAAGAAATAGGAAGAAATTAAGAAGGGGAAAGGAGAGATAAGATGCATAACAGACAGATAGCAAAAATAGGCTATTTATTTCTCTTGGCATATTACTGCTAATGAACAAAGGTCTTTTGGAATACAGTTTTCCAGTTTCCTTTGAGAAAGTGGTGAATCTCCCAGGAACTTCAATGGCGCTTCCTGACAAGATTCCCCATGATTTTACTAAACATCTGGCCTCTGTGGTATGCAACTATATTGCTCTTTTCTCTTCACGCTGACCTACAAGTTCAACTGCCTCTGACATGAGCAGCAGGAGAGAGCAAGCAGCTCAGTATCCTGTGTAAAGAAAATCACGAAGCTGGAAGTTGAATGTAAAGTCATTATCGGGGCAAATGGAAACACTGGAGAGTGGCTCAGCATACAACCTAGGAGAAAAACACTGCACAGAGACTGAACAGCCCCAACCATGCTGCTTATTCATCAATCTTCTAATGTATGGATGGGGCAAAATGCCCTCATAAAGCCTTATTTTCTGAATTCTCTTGTGAAATTACGCTTACACTTAGTAATAGGGCACTGCAATACAAAGACAGGAGGCAGGGGCTTTGGATTAGGTCAAAGACTATAAAGCTAATTGAAGTCAGGTTGCTCACAGATAGCTTTTACATCTAAAGAATGACGATGGGGAGGACAGTTTATTTGCTTTGGCTCAAAAATATATGCCAGAGGCCTCATTCTGTCAGAGACATGCACTTGTTATGTGTTCTCTGTGATTAGGAGATTAACCCATATAATATAACAGCAGCAAGAATACTTCTATTAAGCGACCCCCTCCTCAAGATAAATTACACCAACACCATGTTAATCTTTCTTTGTGGAGGGGAAGCAGGAAACATAGACCATTACTAAGACTCGCAGCAGAAGGAATGATGCATTTGATATGCGTAACATCAGGTGCACAGAAAGGGCACATCTTTGTAATACTGCCCCAAGGGTGAAAATTGGACAACCAGTGTCATCATTAATCTTGCAGCATGGTCTAAAATGGTACAGTCATTCAGTCCAACAAAGCCCTTCTTAACAGCCAGGATACATATTTGATTTTGATCCAGTGACAAATGTCTTTTGATGGCTTTCTGGCAGGACAATAACTTGCTGGATTAAGTATCTGCAAGAAAGCTGAACACAAGAGCCACTATAGAGGGTTCCAAGTTTCAGATCCTTTCTGATAGGGGCAGTAATTTTTTTACAAGACACATCTGCAGAGAACTGTCTTTGGAGTCTACTGTGTAGCATCAATATTTATTCATACTCCTGTGATTCTATTAATAAATGAAGAATATGCAATCACTGTAGTTTCTTGCATGTAATTCAATCAGTGTTTAAAAATTAGTCTTATACTAAGTTTTCAATTCAGTGCTCTATTTGTGTAGCATTGAGAAACCAGACGTCAGGTAGACACTGAAATATCTCCAGCTTTTGAATAATGAAAACAATATTAAAGAAAGCATAACCTTTTCACCACTAAATCATCCTTTGAACATTAGGAATCTGTTCACAGGAGTTAATTAGGTTATGCACATGCCAATGCAAATGTTCTAGCCTTTAATCTTTCAAAAATATTTGGAAAGGTCTTTTTTCTCTCCATGTAGAATTTATTTATGTAATTCGTCACCACTGACCCAGCACGGCTGTACATTACAACTCTGTGTTTGCTCCTGTTGAAACGTATACTACTTCCAGAAAAAAACCCAGCATCACTGAAAACAGAGCCATAAAATGGGATTAAAATAGGAGTTCTGCAAATATTTCAGATGGTTTCATAACAGCTCATGTTCCATTAACTACAGGTCTGTGGAATAGACAGCTCAGAATATGGCAGAAAACTGCTTGCATGTTATTTGACTATTTACTCAACAGTTTGAATAGGAATAAGTACTTACCGTGGTAATCCTTGTGTGACATGGAGACGGAGAGAACTTTTTCTAAGACACAGATGCTACACATAAGGTATGTGGGTTGTGGGTTTGCACACTGCCCTATTCATGAACAGTGAGAATGACACCATCTTACCCTCAGTGAGCTATGTCTTGAAAACCATACTTCTGGAAAAGAACATTATTTTTATTACATATGAATAGTCACAGTTTGTGTGTTTAAGATGTGAATGCCTCTTTTTGGTTGTGCACCCACTGGAACACATAACATATCCTTACCTCCTTCAATGCTCTGCGAGGGTAATGTTGGACTTAATGACTAGCAATGTGGGATACCCTTCTGAACATCACAAATGGGACTTTTATTCATTTTCTGTAATGAATAGAGAATGTATAAATCCACTGCACATGAAGACAGCCTCATGAATCCACAAAAATTCAGAAATGGAGTGGTATAACTGGAAACAGGTAGTTAGGTGCTTATGCACACTAAAACTTAGCACAGGGCTATTTTTTAAAGTGGATACCTTTTTGAATTAGGAGAAAAAAACCTTGATTGAATACATGTTCATGTCCTTTTTACAGTTGTGCATCCATTTGGGTGGTTGTGCGAATAAATATATGTAGAACCTAAATTCATTAGTAGTGAGCTGAACTTATGGTTCCCAAGGAGGGGGATTACTCATAAGAGGAGGTATTTGTTAACTCTGTATATGCTCCCTCTTATCAGCCAGCTGTTTATATTTTCTTGTCTCCCTCAAACACCACTTACTTTTCCCACGTAAGTCCATATAGTCCTTTTATCATGTATTTGCCATCTATAGCAAGTAGATAACCATTCCTCAGCTGGTCTCATTTTGTATGGATCCCAATGACTATTCCTCCCTAGAAAGCTTTTCAAATGCAGTCATGTAGGGACCCTCTCCCAAGGAGTCTTACAGGAGGCAGGTACTATTCCACATTATTTTGTTCAAGAAGAAGGAAGGAAAATGCAGCTATCTACTTCCCTTAATAGGGACAGGATGGATAAATAGGGCAGCAGAGTCTTTAGGTTAGGGACTAGTCATCCAGGGCTTGAAAGAAATTCCTTGTGAAGGACCCACCACTATTCTCCAGGACCTGTCTGACAACAGATCTGACTCACTGGAGGCCACATCATCCTACAAAACTCTAGAAATGAAACACTTTTCAAAATGCAAACAGATATGACAGGACAAGGGTTTGTTGTGAATATGCAGTGTGGTACACATGCAAATAATCAGCAGAGAGTTATTTAAGGCATACGTTCCTTGGTTTGTGACCATCTGTTTTGTTCAGCATTGGAAGAAGGTTTAGTGCTGTGAAAAATGAGAGAATGCCTTGATCCATCAAAAGGGAAGCTTTTGATGCTTCATAGAAGCTTCCTAAGACAATAACAAATAACAATGATATAACCTCACAGTGTGTCCTGCTATCTAGATTACCATTTTGTTTCCACACAAACCATTTGTTGCTTTTTGCTTAAACCAGGAAAATACGGAGCACACTGTGGAGATAAGGCATTTTCCCCCACCATCTCATTACTTCAAGAAGTGCCACATATTACTGCCAACTTGTTTATGTTGCACTAAAAGTTTTTAACCCCTTTCCTAGGAAACAAACCATATTAGAATTTAATACCTCGGGAAGTTTCCTGGCAACGCATAGACGAAGCGGATACTCACTTTAATTACTCTGAGGAATATCCTAGGTATCCCTTCTAACCCGGGCAAGTCTGAACAGCTTCCAGTTGGAAACTGAGGGAAAGGATACTAGAGACAGAAAGGGAGCAAGCATAGAGAGGTGCTGAGTGCAAGCTTGCCTTTCTGATTTGCTGGGTCGTTTGCCCAGCCAAACAGTGTGAATTATCAGATAAACTATTGTAAACCATTGCCATGTTTCTAATGTAAATGAAATCACTCAGAGTGGGATGCCTACATACTTTCAAAAATACATCACGCTAAAGAATTATTCTGCAGATCCATTTGCACAAGAAAGCAAACAGCTCTTCTATTACCACTCTTCAAGACATAAGAAGAACACAGCCAAGAGTAGCTGAACATGTTTTAAGGAGGTTGTGCGTGTAAGAGAAAAATGGTTCAGTAATGAGTAACAGGAGGAGAAAGAGGTGTGAAAGACCTCTAATGTTACAGTGCTGGCTGGCTTTGATAAATTGCCACAGAGAACAGGCAAGAGTAAATATCAGAATTAAGAGTCTGCTATTTCTCCAGGGGCTATGCTAATGACCCCACCCCAGCTCCTGCTGGAATCAAACCTCAAAGCTATTAACTCGTCCAGTTGACTGAAAAAATCCTGCCCCAAAGAATATTTTAATTTTTCATAATGTCTACAAGATGTCTAAAAAAACTCAAACAGCCAAGCCTTTATTCTAACATCCATGGAAAGCTTCTATTTAAGTGGCTATGTGACTGATGCAGTGTATTGGAGCCTCAGGGGAAAAATATCAAGACTAAATATGGATTCATCGGTTTCTAAAATGCAGCCGTATTTCCAGGAAAACATATACATCACACTCTACTAAAAATTACCTATTTCCCACGTTTTTCATGTGCAAGCAATAGATGGCTGGTTTAACAGATGTAAAGATTAATATTAGTCATAAGAACACGTAAACTAAATACTACTTCTTTAAATCTCATTAGTTCAGTCTGACACTGAAAGAGCCCTGATTTAGAAATGATTTACACTGCACAGATTGTTTTTCCAGATTTAGGGTTCTTTTATGAAATGAAAAACGTGAAGATGAATTTAATATTTCTCAAATGAATAGGCATGGGACTTGAAATCTTCCTTTGACAGAGGTAACTGCATTTTGTTTCAGTGTTAATAAATTCACTTTTGTAAGATTGTGGGGTTTTTTCCTTAGATTCATTCCCAGTTACTGCCCATCAGTCTCTGTGTAAAGCTATCTCCTCCATCAGAGAAAAGCAACACAACCAGCCAAAGAACAAATATATAGAATTAGTACATTATGAAGAATAAAGAGCAGCTTTCAGCTCTCTGTCATGGATGGTATTTATCACATTTCTCTCTACCCAGCTCCTAACAACGCTGAGGAGATAAAGTAGGCTGGATGCATTTTTCCTGTATAGTATGTTTTACAACAACAATAATAGTAAGAAGATTGGGGGATGATGCATGTATTTTTCTTCTTCCTAGTTTTTATTTTTCTTAGAAAGAAAAAAAATACTTCTGCAAAAAAGTGGGCTTAGACTTTTCTGTCTGTTATGCTAATATATTCATAGAAAAAGCTGGTGCTAAGGGCGGTTCTCCAATTAAGACAAATGAGGCACATTGAATTTCTCCCTCAGGGCACAGCAGGGGTGCTGGCAAAATCTACTTTATTCTTTCTGTCAGGGCTGAACTGGAAACAAAAGCATGAAAATTCAACACATCCACTTACAGAATAATAAAGGCTGTTGTTTAAAGCGTGAAGAGTTTTGGCACCCTTCTGGGGCCTTATGCAAATCATTCTTCCTCTCAACTGCTACCAAACCATCGGTCTTGGAAATTAAAGATGTACTTGGTCGTTTAACAGCTGAAAAGAGAAGAGCAGCCTGAAAGTCAATTAGATTTGTATTAAGCAAATAAATCAGGTCTGACTGATATTGGCTAAACTAAAATGCATTATTATGGTCTGACAGTAATTCTAATTTGATTGACAAATGTATGTAGTGTATTATTAAGCTAAATGAAAGATGAGAATAATCCTGTTATTTTTTTAGAACCGCTTTCAAGCAAATAGCCTCCCCCTCCCCCAAAACACAATAAAGACCACCAATGTTGTTATCTACAGTATGGTTAAAAAACCCCGGAAGTGTATTTTATGAGATATTAAAATAATTAAGACAGAGTATGACCGTCAGAAAATGACATTTTTGTACAGATTTTTTGTTTGTCTTCCTATATACAGAAATGTATGAGGTTAAGGTAATATTTTTTTTGTTCTTTGTGTCTCCTCCTCACAGAAACCTTTGTCCTGAAAGTGATTGTGGTGTATATCGTATGTTAGTAAAAATGTTAGCACCTTGCTTGGAGTGGTACTGTTACCAGCCATAACACCAACCGTAACAACAGCAGCAAATTTTAGGGAAAACAAAAAAGCTTAGCATATATGAAGTTAATAAGAACAATGCAGCTATTAATCTTTTTTTTTTTTTTTCATTCTTGGAGCAAACAAGCCAAGTACCATCGCAACTAACAGAAGCTGTGCAATTAAGAAAAATGCCCAAATCTGGCCTTATAGGATGGTATATGCAACAGTATGTGAACATAATTTAGACAGACAACCATCCTTTACGCGTATGTAGAACAGGATTTGTAATGTAAATGACTCTATAGGTGGCTCACTGCCTATGCTTGTGTGCTAACACCCAGTCTGTATGTTCCTGCCAAGGGTTTCCTTTCAGAAGCAAGGCACGTGCAAACATACTTGTGCAGTTGTAGAAGTCTGACACTCAGAGCTTTATCACCCTTTCTACTTCCTGAGCATAAATTATTAATGCTGTATGTCGTTTGTTTTTCTCGTGAAAGGGAAAGATACCACACTGCACTAATATGGTCAGGAGCCAGGATCTGCCTGTGAAAATACAGCACAAAACCCAGACAGATCAGTGTTAACTTTAAGTCTATATACTCACAAAGTATCATGGTAACCGATAAAACAGTGGTGGAGTGATTTATATAACTGGCACACCAATAAGTGCACAGTTTTGGTTACTGCTTTTTGGGCTTAGGGTTTATATATTTGAAGGGTATCACAAGATTTTAATAAGGAAAACATGTCAGACCTCTTTTGCCTCAAGCTTTTCTGCATTCGTAGCTTTGTGGAATCCTGTTTTTTAGAGATAACATACAGAAAACAGAAAACCAGTGCGAGTGAGTAAATGTGGTGGTACAGAGAAAAGTGGAAAAGAATTTTGCAAATGCTTTTTAAACTCCAAATTCAAAGTTAGAGGTGGCAGAATACTTCAAGAAAGTATTCATAAACATATGCTGGAATAAAAATAATGTATCTACTTTGATGGTGTTCAGAGATGTTTTTATTTGTTTTCCATAAGCATTTGTACGAGTGATTTTTTTTTGTTTCATTTTCAAGAATGTTAATTGAAAGCAAATAGCTGGACAATAGCCATGCAAATCATTGAAGTAAAAGGGTTTTTTTTCTGAAGTGAACAGGAAACCTTCTCTAGATTAAAAAAAACCTGTAAAAAATTGGCTCTTTGTTAAAAAAGTTTTATAAACTTGCTGTGCTTCTGACTCTGCTTAAAATCCTCGCACCCCACCTTTTTAATCTGATATGCTTTATTATGGGATATAATTATTGTAGAATAATATGATTTTAAAGTGCTAAACAAATGTTTGCTTTTTTTCTTCCACCTTCAAAAAGGCTTCTTATTCATCAGTCTCAGGATTTAGAAACACAGAGTCAGGATTTAACGCTGGGAGGGAGGGAGCTTGGGAGGTGCACCTGGAGCTGCCCCCGGAGCTGCCCCCTCTCCAGACTGAACCAGCCCTGGTTCTCCAGCCTCTCTCACAGGTGCTCCAGCCCTTACCATTTCCGTGGTCCTCTGCTTGAAATCCTACCACATCCTCCTGATCATTATTGTCCTGCTAATTGTTTCTGGGAGTTACATTTTTCGGGGAGGGGGGAATGAAAAAAGTAGATACTTTAACTAATGAGATATTTTCTCTGGATCCACGTTACATTAATAAACAATGTCACCTCACTGCCTGTAGTTTGGATATTTTATACAAAAAGTGTACATACATATTAGTATTCTAGAAATAACTGTCTTCAAGTACCGTTACAGATATTTAGAAAGGAGGAAACGTTGGCAGTTAGCACTGATGCAGAACAGGGAGGCTGAGTTCCAAGCGATGCAACAATCTTTAGGGAAAATTGGTTCATTCTGTTGTGATCAATGTTGGTCTTGAGAATTGGGGTTCCTTGGTGTGCATCAATTTACAAGTTCGGAGGGAGGTAAGGGGGACTTTTGTTGTCCCCTAAGCACCAGCTCTTGCTCTCGTGGCTGGTTTGCACCTATCCAGGTAACATTTGCAGGCGGCTCACTTAGTGCAGCCAGAGTTGTCTACTATTCCTCCTCTGCGTCTCATACCTCAAAACCATGTCATGTGCTATTTCTTAACAATGTTAGGCCCATACAGGGATTAGAAAAATGGAAGAAAAAGTTTGCTTTTTTTTTCTTTCAGTTGTGACTGACCCTTTCCTGGGAAGGAGAGAGGTCAGCTGTTTGAACCAAGTCTTTTATCTGTAATAAATAGAGGAACAGAACAAAAAGAACCTGAAATTAAACAGAAGAACTGAAATCTTATGGGAATATAGCTCAAAGAAAGTGCAAGACCAAGATTTGCACAGTTCTGGGTTTAATGAAGAGATCAGTACCTTTCACACTATTCTTAGCTAACTTTAAAAAAAATGAAGTCTTGCATAGCATATTGAGTCACAGCGTAATAATTCTTAACAAGTCGCAGAGTCACAGAAGAATTGAGGTTGAAAGGGACCTCTGGGTATCACCCAGTTGAAACTGTCTGCTCAAAGCAGGATCAGCTAGATCAGGTTGCTCAGGGCTTTGGATATCTCCACAGAAGGAGGCTTCACAACTGCTCTGGGCAACCTGTTGCACTGTTTGTTCACTCTAACACTTTTTTTAAAAAGAAAAGCTTCACTGGAATTTTCTGTATTTCAATTTGTATTTCAGGCACCACTGAGAAGACTCTGGCTCCATCTTCATTACCTACCTGCCCTGATATTTATACACATGGATGAGATTCCCCTCAGTCTTCCCTTTTCCAGGCTGAACAGTCCCAGCTCTCTCAGCCTCCCCTCACATGTCACATACTGCAAGCCCTTAATCAACTTTGCAGCCTTTTGTTGGACTCACTCCAGTCT
This sequence comes from Fulmarus glacialis, assembly GCF_000690835.1. NCBI lineage: Eukaryota > Metazoa > Chordata > Aves > Procellariiformes > Procellariidae > Fulmarus > Fulmarus glacialis. The sequence continues at coordinate 4,065 of NW_009227525.1, read as the reverse complement.
GTCCACGTGTCTCGTACGAGGAAGCCCAGAACTGGACCCAGGACTCCAGGTGTTTCTTAGTAGCACTGAGCAGGGGAGGAGGATCACCTCCCTCGACCTGCTGGCAACACTCCTCCTAATGCAGCCCAGAAGGTACCACTTGCTGCAGATTTCCAGTTGAGTTAACAGGAGACATACACAAGCATTGAATGTTCCACAACCATCTTTGGTACTCGGCTCTTAAATGCAATATACTAACCCCTTGCTTTGCACAAACTCATGAATAGAAAGTCAATTTTAATGGAAAGGAGAAAGAAAGCTTCAACAATCTCAAGGGAATCTACACTGACCCTTAGGTCAGTGACACCTGTGTACTCATAGTGAATGACTGCCTTTTCTAACTGCAAACAGAGCGGCTCATCCAGGATTGAAAGGGGATGGAGGGGACTACACGGCACCTACCACTACTTGCACCTAGTCTCACTTGCACCTTGACCTCACATTGAGAGCTGAAGAAGTTTTCACAGTAGGTCTCATTTTCTTCTTTTACTGCTACTTTGACCACTGACGTAGGAAAGGGTATTAAACAGGTCTTCTCGCTCTGTGTCTCTGTGTGATGTGCAGACTCTTCCCCAGCCTTCAAACCTCTCTAGCAGTGAGACTGGAGACTTCTCAGTCTCCACTGTAAAGGGAAAAAACCATGTAGCCCAATCTCCCCATCAGCTTTTTAAAAAAAAATTCTCACAAATATTAACAGGGAAAGTCATAAATTGATTAAATAGCAAACAGTTCTACCCACAAGGAGCCACTTCTTGCCGTACATGGCAAAACCTATTTTCTAGCACTTCCAGCCCAAACTGATCATCACTTGCCAGAAACAGTGTTGAGAGCTATGCTCTTCTTTAAACAGATCCCACTGAAGTCCTGGTATAGTTAGGTTGCAGATTTCCAGGTCGCAAATTTCCAGGTCAGCAATGTGTATACATAACGCCAAAAAATGCTTTCAAGACATAAAGGTACAAAGCAATGATCTGAAACCATTCTGCGTTTTTTTATGTCTTTTCTTGTTTCTTTTTTTTTCTTTCTAAACTAAAACTTTAGAATTAGGGCTATACAGGTATTGTTTTTGCTTTAATAGATAGCACCTGATATATATACTATCCACTTAGACACCAGTAAATCTCATCTATAGTCTATATTTAATAATATCCAGTACTAGCAGCACTTTGATGAACATAAAGCAAAAATGAAGAGGAAATTAATCTCATTTGTGACATTTTAGGTCTCATAGTTTTATTAACAACAAGCTGTAATAAGTACAATGCAGCTCCAAAAGATATTGGAAAATTTAGACAATTATTCCTTTTTTTTCCCAGAAGCGCCCCCTCCTCACTTTCAAACTAGAGGCTGGGTACTATTTTAATGAGATTTCTCGTTGGGGGCTTTAAAACAAATGAGAACAGTTCATTTAGTAAAACAGCAATTAATGTTGAGGGGATTATATCTGCCTTTTGGGTTTTTAAAGGTTTTGAAAGCTAATCTAAAAACTTGTTTTCTTAAGATAATATTCTTTAAAAACAACACCTTATCCTTTTATGTTTAATAAGCTGAAGACTTGCAATTTAAGGTAAATAATACAATAATACTATAAAACTCAGGATACCTAATGTGTTTCTTATAACTATACAAATAATGCATGATTATATCAGTTTTTAATGGCAATTCCCATCTTACAGCTGTATATTAAAGCTACAGTAGCTCACACACACGCATACATGAATAATATTTAATTTTCCTGCTAGACCTTTATTAAGATTCTTTTGCATCGGTAGGCATTTCCATATTAACAACTTCCTATTAACTTCAGATAATTTTAAATAAGTAACTTGACATACCCACTAAAATCTAATGGTGGTGATATAATGTGATTTCATCACTTCTTTTCATTTTACATTCTTTTCATTTTGATTGCATTTATTGAACTGCAGTTGATGGACATTTAACGCACTTGCATTATCCTCTCATGGCCAGCCTTTTCATCTAGTGCTTACAAAAAGTACTGAAACTTCTTTGCTGAAATGACTGGACTTGTGGTAATAAAAAAAATAACTTGCAAATAATTTTAAAAAAAGAAAAGAGCCTCAGGGTTATTTTCCAGGAAGATAAATACTAGTTCAGCATGGGAAGGTAAGTATCAGGGTGGAACTGAGGAGGGAATTTAGTTTTTAGGTGGTGTAGTTCTTAGGAAATCCTTACCTTTAGAGAGAAAAGGAAAGAAAATATAAACTTTGATGCAGATGTTTCAGTATTATAAAAATATGACAGGCCATAACTGAATTCTTAATATGATCTCATGGACAGTGTTGCTGACTGCCTGAAAAGTGTTTTTTTTTTTTTTAAATTGTTTATTGATATTATGGGTTTCATAGAACTTAAAAGTAGACTGGAGAAATAAACATTCAGGTTTTCGCAGCCCTTTCATTTTAGCTTTTCACAGAACTTTATGGACACTAATGAACCAGCTTTCAGAACACGCCCTGAGGTACGTAATACCAAGAAAAATAGTTCTTGGACTGATTGTACTGGAAAATAACCCAATTATGAAAAAGAACAAACTACTAGCAGTACAGCAGAAGAGATGTCCATGCTAACTGTGTCTATCCCAGAGAGCCTTTGCAGCGTCAGGATATTCTTTTGTCTGCTATTAACATACCAGAGCTTTTGCAAATGCTAAATGCTAGTTGCCCCGAAGTGAGAGGAGACCACAAATCTAGACCAATTACAGTTTCAGATCAAAGGAAAGGTCTATTTTCTGTTGATGCCTCAACACGTCAGCATGATTTATAAGGCCTGGCTAGAGCAGAATGGAGAAAATGGGGAGGCTGTTTGTCTTGTGCAAATACACTGAGCCTAGAAATCTGAAAAAGAAAAAAAAAAAAAGGTATTTGCATTTCAGATAAGGCTGTAGACCTCACCTACTGCCTGTTTGTTTCCTGACGTCCTCCCCTCTTATTTTTTTGAGCAATTTGAATGGCTATCACACTGCTATATCATAATCTGGGAAAGTTTTAACCCTGTGGAATTTAGAAAGCTATCCACTTCCCCCATATTCTTGAAACTTATAAACAATTTATTTGTAGTTCATATTTTCTAGGTACTAGAAACATGCCTTTTTGTAAACATGTACAAGCAAGGGGTACTTCCAATTTAAAAAATATATTTTAAAAAAAAGGTAAATGCTTTTCAGTTAGAGATTTACTAGACTAGGTGTAAAGTGACCTGCAAAGTACAACCTGAATTTCACTTGAGTCACGCTGAACAACTTCCCTGAAATCATCCAGGACACCTGGTATTTTGAAATATACAGTCTCTCCTGCTGTACCCCACCTTTCCAGGACACTAATGCTCCTTTTATTCAAATCTTAAAGAAGAACTCCCTTATATTAAATTGATGCAATCTCAGAAGCGGGCAAGGGGCAGTGATTTCTTCACAAGTTTGCTAGCTTAATCAGGTGGAACTTTTATTATGGGTTTGTACCAACTGCAGGGCATCCTAGAGGTGGTGGGTAAAGAAAAGGCTTTGAATGTATTGCTATTGTGTATTCCTGTAACCTTTCAACCGTGTGGATGAGAAACCAAGTGACCTGACATGTATTTCATGGGGAAATGGTCACTCAGCTAACAGTTCCTCCACAGAAATTACAGAGGCTGCTGCCATTGCACCCCTGCATCCCTCTTGCAACCAGAGGAGGTGAAGATGCCAAACACAGACTGCATGTCTGTCCGTACTTCAGTGGATGGAAGTGGAAAATTTTGTCCTCTTCATCACTTACGGGTCATAAATAACTTTCGATTTGCTTAGACTGCACATTACATGTATACTTCATCGTCTATCCACTCAATGGCCAAAAAGGCCAATCTGAAATTGGATGTTTCCAGTTCACTTTATATTCCGTAATTTTTCTATTTAAACCAAAATAACTGAGAAGGATTTTCCAATCATGTAACCTCCTTCCAAGAAAAAATAAAGCTTCAGGCAGCTGATTAACAGTGATTCCAAAGCTAATCTACTAAAAAGAAGGGGGG